>NC_090228.1:1665198-1807698 GCF_024489055.1 Chanodichthys erythropterus
GTGAGATATAAAGTCAGAATTGTGAGATATAAAGTCAGAATTGCGTGATATAAAGTCAGAATTGCGAGATATAAAGTCAGAATTGCGAGATATAAAGTCAGAATTGTGAGTTATAAAGTCATAATTGCGTGATATAAAGTCAGAATTGCGAAATATAAAGTCGGAAATGGGTGTTATAAAGTCATAATTGCGTGATATAAAGTCAGAATTGTGAGATATAAAGTCAGAATTGTGAGTTATAAAGTCAGAATTGTGAGTTATAAAGTCAGAATTGCGAGATATAAAGTCGAAATTGCGAGATATAGTTGGAATTGCGAGATATAAAGTCAGAATTGTGAGTTATAAAGTCAGAATTGCGAGATATAAAGTCAGAATTGCGAGATATAAAGTCAGAATTCCGAGATATAAAGTAAGAATTGCGAGACAAAGTCGGAATTGCGAGATATAAAGTCGGAATTGCGAGATATAAAGTCGGAATTGCGAAATATAAAGTCAGAATTGCGAGACATAAAGTCGGAATTGCGAGATATAAAGTCGGAATTGCGAGATATAAAGTTGGAATTGCGAGATATAAAGTCATAAATATCCCTGCTTGAAGCAACCCAATAAATTAATTAAACGTCATACCTTTGTGGATTTAAGACAAGTTGGAAGTTTTCATAACTTTAAGGGGTAATTTATGACTACTTTAAGAAGATTATTTTTAAGAATTTGAATTCTTCTTAAATTTTGTCTTAAGAACAATCTTAGGGGGGAAAAAAGTATTTTTGGGAATACAAAATATTCGCAACTTGTCAGAAAAATAAGAAAATTGTTTTATTTTTAAAGTGCCATTTTAAAAGCTCCTAATGTTGTTTCTCGTCTCCTACAACAGGTTCACATTCATCCAAGATCAAAAAACACTTTAATTTTCTCATAATATCCACTGCAGCATCAGTTCTTTTCTCTCAGTGTCTGAAATGGTTCGTTCGGAGATTCGGTCTCTCTAAACCCCGCCTTTCTGAGAGCTGCTCTACTCTGATTGGTCAGATGACCCAGTTTGCTGTGATTGGACAGAAACCAAACGCTCATTAGCATATCTGTATCTCAGCACTTGATACACAGTGATATGAACAGTAACGATGGCGTCAGTTTTACTGTATCAATCTCATCAAAGTGGATTTGCTTTGGCAGCAGAAAACAGCGTCTTCTCGACACCAACAACACAACCAAACTCTTCCAGTCTCAGATACAACTAAAGTGATTGAGGGCGGGGCAAAGCAGATGCTGTTCAGCCAATGAAGACCAGAGGCTGGCATTATGCAAATTAGTTACAAACCTACGTAGGTTCCTGTTGTCAATCTTTTACATTCACATCCAGACCATGAAGATCAAACTCAAGATGAATAAAAGCTCTGTGACCCCTGATGTTTTTTGTTTTAACGCCAGCAATTATGAAAGCGATATACTAACGAGCATATGTGGACTCAAAGCTGCTGTTCTCGCTAACAAGTCCTTCTAATGAGATCATTAATTACGTCCCCGAGCAGTAAAAATCTGCTGCATCAACATGTCGAGAACAACACAAATACGACGCGTGGGGTGTGAGAGCAGATTATGGGTCAGCGTGAGACCACATGAGCCGCAAGCCAGACGTGTGTTTTAGAGCGGCCAACCGTATGCTCTTAAACACCACCATCTGGACGAGAGAATGAACGAGACGCGTCAACAGACCGTTTACTGAGCGACTGATGCGCTGTAAAAATAGCTGCCTGGAATAATAATCAGTTACCAGGTTCAGTGTGAAACAAGATTATGCTTAAGGTTATGCTTTTTTACATGTTCATCTGTCGTTAGTGTGTAATGTTGCTGTTTGAGGATGAAAACGCCCTGCAAAGTTATTCCTCATTTAAATAATTCATACGCAGAATAAAGGGGTGGGGCCTGGTTGAGTTAGTTAGTAATGTGTTGAAACTGGCGGTAAGGAGTGGGACATTTCCCAAACACCAATCACAACACACTGCTCCAGCCGATCAATCAGAGCACATTGTGCTTTCTGAAGGAGGGGCTTCATAGAGACAGGAACTAAACACAGTGTTACTGACAGACTGGCCCTTTAAGATGCTGTCTTAGAAGATAGCTGTCTATGTAGGCAGCTCACTAGCCAAGCCACTGTGTGTGAGAGGATGTGATTATTTGTTTCTTTGTGCAGGATCTGTTTTTCCAGTGTGTGTATATTTAACTGGTGCTCTGTTTGAATGACACACAATATAAACAATCATGGTTTGCCTAATGGGTAATTAATCAGGGTCCCTGATTAGAGGTGATCAATTACAGGCCTCTAAAGAACACACAGTTAGCGGCGCACTCTCTCTGAACTAAACAATCACATGATGAGTAAAACTGACTCAAAACCTCACAAAACAGTTTGTTTTTGGTGTATATATACATCAAATACATTGTAAAAAATGTTCTTTCTCTGTGTTTCTGTCTTGTTTTTCAGCACAAATATCTAAACATTCTTAAATCAAGATACATTTACTAGAGAAGAGAAATGACTGAAGATAATAAGTCTTGTGTTTTGAAAAATGTATCATCAAAATTAAGTGCATTTGTGCTTAAAACAAGAACAAATATATGCCAATGGAGTCAGAAAAATAAACTTAATTCAGAGGGAAAACAAGATTATTTTTTTAAGCCCACTAACTATTAATATTCATTTTAATGTGGAGAAAGCATAACAAAGTAAATAAAGTATGAGAATACAGTAAATAAAGTGCACACTGGACTTCAGTATTTCATAGATGTGTTATATGGTGCTAACTTGACTCTGAAAGAGCGTCTGACCGTGTTCATTTCACACTCCTGCGCTGCTTTCTCCTCTGTTCATGATGTCACTCTGTGTCTTTATCTCCGGCTCTGAATCAGGGTTATTTTCTGCAGTCACCATCATTTTCTGCTGCAAATACAAAGACACAATATCAGGAAAAGCATGCGGGCATGCGCTCACACACACACACACACACACACACACACACACACACACACACACACACACACACACACACACACACACACACACACACACACACACACACACACACACACACTCATTCCTCACGTTTTTATAATAGTATTTCAACAACAGAACTAGTTTGGCTCTGGTGAATGACATAAAAACACTGGTGTGTGTGTGTGTGTGTGTGTGTGTGTGTGTGGGTGTGCATGTGGGTGTGTTTGAAAGGGAGGGAGAAATGATTTTATTCTCTTCACGTGTAACAGACGGAAAGAGAAATGAGCCGACGGGTACAGAGACACAGACTGTGAAACACTCGACATTTGATACCTCATTTAATTTAATTTAATTCTAAGTCATTTAAAAAATGTGGAGAAATTCATCTATGTACATGTAGCTTCATCAGGACTTACAGATGGAGAATAAATAATGGAGAAAAATACGGAAAGATACAAGACATGACGGAGACACAAACAGAGAATCAGATGCTGAGGCTGAACATCCTGAGATATGAGCGAGAAAATTAAGTGCAGAAAATATGAGAATATAGTAAAAAAGTGAAGAAAACATGAGAGTATAGTAAAAAAAAGTGTAGAATATATGAGAATACCACAAATAAAGTGCAGAATATGAAAATAAAATGTATAGAATATGAGAATACGGTAAATATAGTTTAGAAAATATGAGAATACAGTAAATAAAGCGCAGAAAATATGAGAATTCGGTAAATAAAGCACAGAAAATATGAGAATACAGTAAAAAAAAAAGAGTAGAAAATATGAGAACACAGTAAATAAAGCACAGAAAATATGAGATTACAGTAAATAAAGTGCAGAAAATATGATAATATAGTAAAAAATGAAGAAAACATGAGAATATAGTAAAAAAAAGTGTAGAAAATATGAGAATATGGTAAATAAAGCGCAGAAAATATGAGAATACTGCAAATGAAGTGCAGAATATGAAAATAAAGTGTAGAAAATATGAGAATACGGTAAATAAAGTGCAGAAAATATGAGAATACTGTAAATAAAGCGCAGGAAATATGAGTACAGTAAAAAAGAGTAGAAAATATGAGAATACAGTAAATAAAGCGCAGAAAATATGAGAATACAGTAAATAAAGCGCAGAAAATATGATAATACGGTAAATAAAGCACAGAAAATATGAGAATATGGTAAATAAAGCACAGAAAATATGAGAATACTGCAAATAAAGTGCAGAATATGAAAATAAAGTGTAGAAAATATGAGAATACGGAAAATAAAGCGCAGAAAATATGGGAATACGGTAAATAAAGCACAGGAAATATGAGAATACAGTAAAAAAGAGTAGAAAATATGAGAATACAGTAAATAAAGCACAGAAAATATGAGAATACGGTAAATAAAGCACAGGAAATATAAGAATACAGTAAAAAAAGAGTAGAAAATAGCGCAGGAAATATGAGAATACAGTAAAAAAAGAGTAGAAAATAGCGCAGGAAATATGAGAATACAGTTAAAAAAAGTAGAAAATATGAGAATACAGTAAATAAAGCGTAGAAAATATGAGAATATGGTAAATAAAGCACAGAAAATATGAGAATACTGCAAATAAAGTGCAGAATATGAAAATAAAGTGTAGAAAATATGAGAATACGGAAAATAAAGCGCAGAAAATATGAGAATACGGTAAATAAAGCACAGGAAATATGAGAATACAGTAAAAAAGAGTAGAAAATATGAGAATACGGAAAATAAAGCGCAGAAAATATGAGAATACGGTAAATAAAGCACAGGAAATATGAGAATACAGTAAAAAAAAAGAGTAGAAAATATGAGAATACAGTAAATAAAGCAGAGAAAATATGAGAATACAGTAAATAAAGTGCAGAAAATATGATAATATTGTAAAAAAAAGTGTAGAAAATATGAGAATATGGTAAATAAAGCACAGAAAATATGAGAATACTGCAAATAAAGTGCAGAATATGAAAATAAAGTGTAGAAAATATGAGAATACGGAAAATAAAGTGCAGAAAATATGAGAATACGGTAAATAAAGCGCACAAAATATGAGAATACAGAAATAAAAGAGTAGAAAATATGAGAATACAGTAAATAAAGCGCAGAAAATATGAGAATACAGTAAATAAAGCGCAGAAAATATGAGAATATGGTAAATAAAGCGCAGAAAATATGAGAATACAGTAAAAAAAGAGTAGAAAATATGAGAATACGGAAAATAAAGCACAGAAAATATGAGAATACGGTAAATAAAGCGCAGAAAATATGAGAATACTGTAAAAAAAGAGTAGAAAATATGAGAATACAGTAAATAAAGCGCAGAAAATATGAGAATACAGTAAATAAAGCGCAGAAAATATGAGAATACGGTAAATAAAGCGCAGAAAATATGAGAATACAGTAAATAAAGAGTAGAAAATATGAGAATACAGTAAATAAAGCGCAGAAAATACGAGAATACGGAAAATAAAGCGCAGAAAATATGAGAATACGGTAAATAAAGCACAGGAAATATGAGAATACAGTAAAAAAAGAGTAGAAAATATGAGAATACAGTAAATAAAGCACAGAAAATATGAGAATACGGTAAATAAAGCACAGGAAATATGAGAATACAGTAAAAAAAAGAGTAGAAAATATGAGAATACAGTAAAAAAAGAGCATAAAATAGCGTAGAAAATATGAGAATACAGTAAATAAAGTGCAGAAAATATGATAATATTGTAAAAAAAAGTGTAGAAAATATGAGAATATGGTAAATAAAGCACAGAAAATATAAGAATACTGCAAATAAATAAAGCACAGAAAATATGAGAATACGGTAAATAAAGCACAGGAAATATGAGAATACAGTAAAAAAAAGAGTAGAAAATATGAGAATACAGTAAATAAAGCGTAGAAAATATGAGAATACTGCAAATAAAGTGCAGAATATGAAAATAAAGTGTAGAAAATATGAGAATACGGAAAATAAAGTGCAGAAAATATGAGAATACGGTAAATAAAGCACAGAAAATATGAGAATACTGCAAATAAAGTGCAGAATATGAAAATAAAGTGTAGAAAATATGAGAATACGGAAAATAAAGCGCAGAAAATATGAGAATACGGTAAATAAAGCACAGGAAATATGAGAATACAGTAAAAAAAGCACAGGAAATATGAGAATACAGTAAAAAAAGAGTAGAAAATATGAGAATACAGTAAATAAAGCACAGAAAATATGAGAATACGGTAAATAAAGCACAGGAAATATGAGAATACAGTAAAAAAAAGAGTAGAAAATATGAGAATACAGTAAAAAAAGAGCATAAAATAGCGTAGAAAATATGAGAATACAGTAAAAAAAGAGTAGAAAATATGAGAATACAGTAAAAAAAAGAGCATAAAATAGCGTAGAAAATATGAGAATACAGTAAATAAAGTGCAGAAAATATGATAATATTGTAAAAAAAAGTGTAGAAAATATGAGAATATGGTAAATAAAGCACAGAAAATATAAGAATACTGCAAATAAATAAAGCACAGAAAATATGAGAATACGGTAAATAAAGCACAGGAAATATGAGAATACAGTAAAAAAAGAGTAGAAAATATGAGAATACAGTAAATAAAGCGTAGAAAATATGAGAATACAGTAAATAAAGTGCAAAAAATACGATAATATTGTAAAAAAAGTGTAGAAAATATGAGAATATGGTAAATAAAGCACAGAAAATATGAGAATACTGCAAATAAAGTGCAGAATATGAAAATAAAGTGTAGAAAATATGAGAATACGGAAAATAAAGCGCAGAAAATATGAGAATACGGTAAATAAAGCACAGAAAATATGAGAATACTGCAAATAAAGTGCAGAATATGAAAATAAAGTGTAGAAAATATGAGAATACGGAAAATAAAGCGCAGAAAATATGAGAATACGGTAAATAAAGCACAGGAAATATGAGAATACAGTAAAAAAAGAGTAGAAAATATGAGAATACGGAAAATAAAATGCAGAAAATATGAGAATACGGTAAATAAAGCACAGGAAATATGAGAATACAGTAAAAAAAAGAGTAAAAAATATGAGAATACAGTAAATAAAGCGTAGAAAATATGAGAATACAGTAAATAAAGTGCAGAAAATATGATAATATTGTAAAAAAAGTGTCGAAAATATGAAATATGGTAAATAAAGCACAGAAAATATGAGAATACTGCAAATAAAGTGCAGAATATGAAAATAAAGTGTAGAAAATATGAGAATACGGTAAATAAAGCGCAGAAAATATGAGAATACGGTAAATAAAGCGCACAAAATATGAGAATACAGTAAAAAAAGAGTAGAAAATATGAGAATACAGTAAATAAAGCGCAGAAAATATGAGAATACAGTAAATAAAGCACAGAAAATATGAGAATACGGTAAATAAAGCGCACAAAATATGAGAATACAGTAAAAAAAGAGTAGAAAATATGAGAATACAGTAAATAAAGTGCAGAAAATATGATTATAGTAAAAAAGTGAAGAAAACATGATTATAGTAAAAAAAGTGTAGAAAATATGAGAATATGGTAAATAAAGCGCAGAAAATATGAGAATACTGCAAATAAAGTGCAGAATTTGAAAATAAAGTAGAAAATATGAGAATACGGTAAATAAAGCGCAGAAAATATGAGAATACTGTAAATAAAGTGCAGAATATGAAAATAAAGTGTAGAAAATATGAGAATATGGTAAATAAAGCGCAGAAAATATGAGAATACTGCAAATAAAGTGCAGAATATGAAAATAAAGTGTAGAAAATATGAGAATACGGTAAATAAAGTGCAGGAAATATGAGAATACAGTAAATGAAGCGTAGAAAATATGAGCATAAAGTGCAGAAAATAAGAAGACAGTTCATAAAACATAGGAAATATTAATATTTGTAATGTGGTATGTAGTATGCAGTGTGTGAACAGTGCATATAGTGCATCCTAGTTTCATCCCAGTGAACTTCCTGTCCCTGTTGGAGTCTGTGTTCAAAGGACTCTGGAGTCTCAGCTCAACATTGTGCGTCTCATAACTCCTGACCTTCACTCCATTAGCACTCATCTCTGTCTGATAAGACCGTGTTCTGTTATCTGGATTATTTTACCCAAGAGTCTGTGAGGAGTGTGTGTTTGAGAGCGTGTGAGGTGATACAGAGGACGTGCTTTAAATGGAAACATACAGAGAGAAGGACAAGTGTCTCACACACACTGATAAGGACACTTCCGCCGCACTTACTGTACCAGGAACCAGAGAAACCCACGTTTGCACCAAGTGTGAGAGTGTGTGTGTTTCGCCCTACAGACACAGTTGGCAAACAACGTTAAATATAAGACATGCAGTGTCACCTGTTTTTAGCGTTCATCCACGTCTCTGTAACTCTCCTGCTGTGGCCACCAGAGAACTGAACCTGACTGAAAACAGAAAAGTGTAGCAAAAGTGTAAAAATCTCATAATTGAGATTTTTAATGTTTTTGAAAGAGTCTCTTATGCTCATTAAAGCTGCATTTATTTGATCAAAAATACAGTAAAAACAGTGAAATAGTATTGTAATTTAAAACAGCTGTTTTGTATTTAAATCAGGGTTCCTACACATTTTCCATTTCAAAATTCCATACTTTTCCAGACTTAAATTTCCAGACCTCCTTCCAAACAATTTTCTGCCATTGGTAAGCCTCGGTCTCCTTTTCTATGTTTTCTCTGCTTCATGTTTGTAGTAGGGGTCTTACAGTCTTTTAGTGATTTTTAAATCAGTGTTTGATTGTTGAAATAAAGTTTTGTATTTAGTATTCACGTCTAGGCCCTTCTCTTCTTAAAACTACGTTCCCGTGTGACTTCTGTTGGGGATTAATCTACAAGTACTAATATATTCCCTGTTTAAAAGGGTAGTGACTTTGTTTCCCTTTCTGACCATACCACTCGCTACATATTTAATATTTAATTTGTTTAACATTCTAATAATTCGACACATTTACTTCCTAGAAATCCTTCTCTGATTTATCCATTCTGTTCTGTTGTCAGTATTTGTTGATATCAACACATTTCTATAGAGTAGCCTACGAGTACGAGTAGCCTACAAAAGCGCAGTATCAGTTTCCGTAATATTTTAGAAATGCATAAGTTTATAAACATCTGCAAAGTAAAAAGAGGTGTAAAAGGTGGTGTGTAGGGGGGTCTGGGGGCATCCTCCCCCAGGAGAAGATTTTTGTGATTTTAACATGTAAATGAAACATTCTGGTGCACTCTGACAACAACATAAATGGCAAAACCAACATTTGTTTCAAGTAAAAAAAATAATAATAAATTATTGACAGTAGGGCTGAGAATTGACACAAATTTCAGTTTTTGGCCATTGAACGGCTTTTCTGAGGTAGGCTAAATGTGATATTTTTACATGCTGTTTTATTGATGCCTTTCTGCAGTTGAAACAATGATTGATCGATTGCATGTGATACAGAATTCAGTAAGTTGTACTTTATCTTTCAACATACCTTCGGATGTTCAATCATGTTTATTTTGTGCTGTAACTAGTAAAGCAGAAGAGATGGTCGGTTCACGAGCGCTACATCGATCTATCACGCCACAGAGCACCAAGAAAGATCACAACTCACTCCAGTCTATGGGAAAGTAGCCCATTTTCCATTCTTGTGAGAATCCTGAGACACGCACTCGCCCTGAAAAAAACCTCTTGGGATCTACACGATTCACATAAATTATGTATTTTGTTTCAAAAGAGATAATTTCGCTGTAAAGTGTCTAGTTTGCAGGTATAATAAATTAGATAACTGAATAGAGACAATAGTCTGGAAACACAAATATTTTTCCATACTCTGATTTCTTTTTTCCATACTTTTCCAGACCTGGAAATTACTCAAATCAAATTCCATACTTTTCCATACTTTTCCAAACCGCGTAGGAACCCTGTTAAATATATAATAAAGTGTAATTTATTCCTGTGATCAAAGCTGAATTTTCAGCATCATTACTCCAGTCTTCAGTGTCACATGATCCTTCAGAAATCATTCTAATATGATGATGTGATATTTTACTTGCATTTATTTGAAACAGAAATCTTTTGCAACATTATTAATGTCACTTTTGATCCATTTAGTGCATCTTTGCAAAATAAAAGTATTTAAAAAGAAAAAACTAAAACCATAAAAAAACATTTTCGTTAACAGAAATAAAAAATAAAATATTTCAGCTAGTTGCCAAAGCAACACTCCTAATTTTTTGAAAGTTGAAATACTAAAATAACTAAAACTAAAGCTAAAACTCAATTTCAGTGTTTTTTGTAATTTCGTTACATGCTTTTGTCATTTTATTTTTTTATTATTTTTTTTTAAATATTGCTAGTAAGGCTTAATTTATTTTCATCTCAGTTTTAGTTTTACTTTTTATTTATTTCCAGTTAATAATTTTAGTGCTTCAACTTAAACTTATTTCAGTTTATTTAAGTTATTATAAGTTTTTTTTATTTAGTTTGTCTAATATTTATATTTTATTTTATTCCAACTTTATTTCAATTAACAGAAATGTTTAAAATAGTTTTAGTTAATGATAATAACCCTGACTAAAAACTATATAGACATTTACTGAAAAAAAACAAAAAAAACATGAAATGACAAAAAACAGAAAACAAAATGACTAAAACTTTAAATAAAATGAAAATGAAAACAGAAAATATAAAATTAATTAAAATATTAACAAAAACTAAGTTATATTTTTCTGACCGCATTGGCAGGTATTTGTTTTTGTTTTCAGGATAAAGTCACTCAATTTTGATTATTTTGTTCAGAAAACAAGACTTTAAATCTTGTCAAGAATTTTTAGATATTTTACTAAAAAACAAGATAAAAATCTGTGTTTAAAAATTCATTCTGGTTTTGCACCAGAAACCAAAGACTTTAGATACACAAAGATGGTGGACTCATATTACCATGAATGGGAGAAAGTGCAACACTCAATATGGCGGAATATTCTAAATAAAAGAGCCAATCACTGATCAGTAAAGTCATCGCATCACTGCAGCAGCCGGCTGCAGAAGCTCCGGTTGCGGTCAGAAACAGTCAGTGTTCTGAGACGGGCTCTTCTGATTGGCTTCAAAGATGGCCGCCGATTGAAATGACTTGCCTTAAAGGGACTTTGCCAGAAACTGACAAACAGTTTAGCAGACAAACAGTAACTTATTTGCACTCATTCTTCAGATGCAGCATCAGCAGATCTTGAGCGACTGGCTGTGGCGTTTTTCGCCTCTTGTTTGCATAAAGTTGAGCGTTTCTTTACTTCTCGACACACTCACCGCTTGCTCAGCTCCGTTGTCAGTCTCTCGGTTCACAGCCGGTTCTCGACTGCAATAAACTCAAACGTTTGGCTGCACGAGACGACCGGATCAGTGTGTGTTTTGACAGTGTGGGAGTGAAGGGTAGCAGCGGAGATCAGGCACATCTGTAACAGAGAGGAAAGTTTGTACTTTATAATAAGGTTTCCTCAGTTTACATTAACATATTAGTTAACATGAATTAATAATAAACAAGCATTTATTAATCTTAGTCAATGGTAATTTCAACAGTTACTAATACATTTATGTTATGTTTTTATGTTAACTATTAAAAACATTTCTGTTAACTGAAATAAAGCTGAAAAAAGTAAATTAGATTTATCATGAAAACTAAAAAAAAAAAAAAAAAGCTACTTCAAAATATCAATAAAACTAAAACAAAAACCAAAATAACACTAAAAGAAAATTAAATGTGAATGTTTGACTGAACACTGTTATAAAACATGAATCATTTTGCTTTAGTAAACCTGTATCTTCACAATATCTGCTTATATTCGCAGGTAAAATGGTGGAGAAATTCAGTCTCAGAAAGTTATTTAATAAAAGTCATTTGCAGTTTATGGCGAAATTTAATTATCACTACTGCTTAATCATTTGGAGAAATCCCTCATTTACAGATTAGATTCATATGGAAAGGAATAAAACCGTGATGATGTCAAAGGAATCCAGTTAAATGTATTTAATTAATCTCATTTATAATAAATCAACCTGTAAATGAGATGAGTTCAGTGAACCTATGCTGATGATCCGCAAAGATGTGAAAAATGTTGCTAGAACTATAGACCAATACCTATGAATACTAATGAGATCATGTTGAAATATATTTTCTAGATTCAGTTGTGCCGTGTTAAAGGCTCCGGCTCATCTCTCACACTATATTATAATATAAATGCTCAGAACAATATTCCGTCCGCGTCTGTGACTCTCTGTGTCGAACAGATAAAGGGAAACACTGCTGAAAAACGACTCAAATGACTCTGTGTGAATAATCTCTGGCTTTTCATCTGACACAAAGTTTTATCCTTTTTTAAAAGAAGGAATATCGGAAGTATTTTAAATATTGGCTCAGACTCACACTGATAACAACACGCTTCCTTAAAGAGCTGAACACTCCAGCTGCATAATGTACTTATGAAGTAAAAAAAAAAAAAAAGTTTGAAACTTTTTAAAGAAATATTTACAATCCTTTAATATATTATTTTATTATTAGAATTTTTTTCTTAAATATTTAAATTATTTTTGTAAATATATTAATTATTTTAATAAATTATTAATTATTTAATTGACAAATTCATATTTTTATGTGATATTCCCAGTCCTCCATAATAAATATAGTACCAGATTTTATTACATTGATGTATAAAAACTCACTTTATCAGATATTACAAACACTTTGTGAAACTTTAATTTACAATGCTTTAATTTACTATTTTATTATTATAATTTTGTTCTTAATTATTTAAATTATGTTTGGCATGTCATTTTGTAAATATATCAATGCTTTTAATAAATTATTAACTTTTTAATAATTTATTATTACATATATTATAACTCAAATTGTAGAAAAAAACTTTTATCAGATATTATAAATATTTTTTTTACAACTTTTTAAAGGAATATTACAATGGTTTAATATACTATTTTATTATTGTACATATTTCTGAATTACTGAAATTAATTTTGGCATGTAATTTTGTGATTAAAAAGTCATTTTATCATAAAAATATGATAAAGTCATATTTTTATGTGATAATTTATCACAATCAGATTTCATTATTTTGATGTAAAAAAAAACTCACTTTATCAGATATTATAAACACTTGAAACTTTCAAGAAATACTTACAATGGTTTAGTATACTATTTTATTATCATATAATTTAATTTAATTAAACTTTTTTGGGGCATGCCATTGTGTAAATAAATTAATGTTTTAATAACTTAATTGATAAATTCTGTGGAGTGGTACGAGAGTCACGACGGAGATATAATGATAAATGATGCATCAATATGCAGAAACATTCAGCAGCTGAATGACTGTCACGTTTTGTTTTTGTTTTCATTCTGTTCCGTTTCCTTTGTCTGTGTTCGCTGTCATTAGTTCCTATGGTTCTTAATTATAGTCACATCTGTTTCTATTCTAGTTATTTATTTCTCTGCGCTATATATATACCCTTAGTTTCCTCGGCTCTTTTGTCTGATATTGTTTGCCTGTCAGTGTTAAGTGGTAGTTTATTTCTCCTATGATCTCCTGAGTTTTCCGTGTGAATCAGAATAAAGGCTATTTTTTGTACTCCATCGTTCGTCTTTACGACAGCAGCAGTGTTACAATAACATGATGGACCAATCACAACCCAGTATTCAAGAGACTTGTGCAATAAACATGAATATGAGTCTCTCTCTCGTTTTCTTTATCGCCCTGCAGGGAACGAGTGACATTAGAAAGATCCTCACTCCATGTGTCTCTCTGCAGAATGAATACAGTACCACACACACACACACACACACACACACACACACACACACACACACACACACACTTTAATTCTGCACTATAAAACATGATGCTTGGGGTCATTTAGTTCCATCAGCAAAGTTTTCTGTGTGAGTGTGTGTGTGTGTGAGAGAGAGAGAGAGAGTGTGTGTGAGTATTATTTTGCTGTTTATTACTGTGAATCTGCTCTGAAACAATTGGTAACACTTTATTTCTAAAGTCCATTTTAGACTTTCTACTAACTATAAGTAAGCTGTCAACTAACTGTCATCAGAGTATTATTAGACTGTTAGGGTTAGAATAAGTTGACATGTAGTTGCAAAGTTACTTATGGTTAATAGAAAGTCTAAAGTGGACAAAATAACAACCTGTACTGCATGACTTGACCTACTGAAAACATGATCATAATGAGCACAGACTAACACAGACCCAGAAGAAATCTATTTGCTTTTTCAGAAATTAATAATAATAATCAGCTTTATTTCCTAAATAAGGACATCCCCAAATGTTCCTAAAGGTTTTGTCAGATGTAATTTCTCTGGACAGATTTGTCAATAAAGTGAAGAGCAGTGAACTCACATTCAGTTTTCTTCCTAATGATTGATGTCATTAAATGTGGCGTTTCTGAGATCTCCACTAAATATCATCACTGCATGTGCTGCTGCTGTCACTGTACAGTGTACATACAGACTGTGTGTGTGTGTGTGTGTGTGACCCGCACTGACATTTCTGAAAGTTTAATAGCACATGTGTGTGTGTGTGTGTGTGTGTGTGTGTGTGTGTGTGCTGTGAGGGGATTTGACTCAGATTTGAACAGTAACAAAAGCATTTTAAATCCAGACTGCTCTGAGATCAGTGACCTGGTGAATCTGCAGAGAGGATTACAGAATCACACACACACACACACACACACACACACACACACACACACACACACACACACACACACACACACACACACACACACACACACACACACACACACACACAATGTTGTGTCTGTGCATGAGAAAAATAAACCAGCTAAAGCAGAACTGATACACACACACACACACACACACACACAGCAGAGAGCGAGCGAGAGATAAATGAAGGAGTTCATGCATTGTGGGATTGAAGCTCTTCCCGCTGTAGTCCGGTTCACTGTGGTTTAGTTCAGGTTTATTGATTCTGTGAGGTCGACCACATACTTTATAAACTTAAACTAAGCAAAAATTAGAAACACTGCCTTGACAATAAAACTGAAATAAGTTCGAATTGAAACACTAAAATTATAAACTAGATGAATAAAGTTTGTGTTGGCTTGACAAAGCCAGGTCTCAGAGTTTGAAATAACTTTGAAAAGCTTGGAGGTTTTACTCAGAGAAATGTTTTAGCATGTTGTTAGCACGATTTAACATGGTGCTAGCATGTTAGCATGATGTAACATGTTGTTAACAAGTTTTAACATGTTGTTAACATGATTTAGCATGTTTGCTAGCATGTTGTAACACATTGTTAGCACATTTTAACACGTTGCTAGCATTATTGGCTTTTTTCTAACATTTTGCTAACTTGTTTTAACACATTGGTAGCATGTTTTAGCATGTTAACAAGATTAGCATTTTGCTAGCATCTTATTATCATAATTAGCATGTTGTTATGTTTCTAGCATGATTAGTATGTTGTTAGCATGATTTAACACATTGTTAGCATTTTATAACATGCTGCTAGCACGAATTAGCACTTTGGCATAGCTGCCAACTCTCACGCATTCAGCGTGAGACTCACGCAATTGACCCAATTCTCACGCTCTCACGCCACACCCCCATATTCTCACGCAGACTCGTGCAGAAGTGAGGGGGAAAAAAACGCGCTGCATGATCTCGCAAAGCAACGCGCAGAGACCAGACAGACAGTGTACAGTGAGTTTTTTTGTGACAATTGTGAGGGAAATACACGATTTATTCCCATAAACTGTGTAGTCTTCTGTTCTCCCTCCCATCTGCACCGTGTGAATTGTGAACGCAGGCAGGTCAGTGAGTTACAGGGCGCTCCGTGTCTCCGTCCAGTTTAGGCTAGTAACTAATAGGACTAATATGCTGTTATATAGTTTATAGGGGTGTGACAAGATTTCTCGTTGAGGCGAAAAGTAGTCTGTGATGTTGCCATGACAGAGTGTTAGGATGATTAGGAAAGAATATGCCACCGCTACATTTACATTGCGCCTCCACTATCGTTTTGCTTTGTATTTAAATAAAAAAACATTTATTTCAGTTGGATAACGGTCGCTGCCGCTCCATATTTATAGAGTTACGCGCGATCACAAAAGTGAAAGTAAACGCGCGCGCGCATTCAAACGCGATTTCAATACCCCGCATTTGAAAGCGGCTCCCTGATGAATACAGATATCTCTCAATATGAAAGCTATCTTAGGCTGGGCAGTGTAGTTGTAACAATCTCTCAGCTCTGTATCAAAGAAAAATTGGTCTTATTTGCACTTTGAATATTGAGAGTGTGTGATTATGGTTGCACTTAAAGTGTTACCATAAAAATGAATAACAGTTTTCTCTTAATCTTATTAAGCACAAAAAGTAAGGTTTCATTTGTTAACATTAGTTAATGGTCTGTGAACTCTCATGAACTAACAATGAATGACAAATATAGCAATATATTGCTCATTGTTAGTTGATGTTGGTTAATACATTATTGTTAATAAATGAGATCTTATTGTAAAGTGTTACCATTTTTATTCATACTGTTTTTATTTCTATGATCAGTTTGTGGAAAGGAGTTCAGTTAGGAGGTCAAAAGTTGTAGAAGCTCATAAAAAAAAGAGACTGAAATCATACAGGAGAGAAGTCAGTCAGTTGAGTTAGTGGCAAAACCTTTTACAGTGCTTGAGTATTGTTGTCTTTTACTGCATATGATAATTCATACTCAGAAAGTAGAACTGAAATGACATTCATTACAAGATGATTAGTTAAAACATTTCAAATACACCTGCAGAATATTTTTTCTAGTTATGTATTTTGCCATCTTGTCTCGTCTCGAGATACCTGTCTCGTCACACCCCTAATACTTTATATAGAATTAAGTTAGCATTAGCGGAGTTGTTTGTTTTGCAGCACTGAGCAGTTATTTTACATAAGTTTATCATAAAAAAAACAGTACAAAAGCAAGCCACGCCCCTCCATAAGCCCCTCCCCCCAACCAAAGCCCCGCCCCCGAAATCTCACTCTAAGCTGAACTCAAAAGTTGGCAGCCCTGCATTGGTAGTATAATTTAACACATTGCTAACATGTTTTTGATGATTAACACATTGTTAACATGAATTAACATATTACTAGCCTGATTACCACACCACTAGCTTGATTTACCATACTGTTAACATGTTGCTAGCATAATTAGCTTTTTGCAAGCATGATTAGCACATATTAACATGTTTCAATCATGATTAACATGTTACTAGCATGATTAGCACATTACTAGCTTGATTTACCATGCTGTTAGCAAATTTAACATGTTGTTCGCATAATTAGCATGTTTCTAACAAGATTAGCACATTACTGGCATGATTAACATTTCTATCATGAGTTAACATGTTTGCTAGCATGGTTTGCATGTTACTAGCATCATTAGCATGTTGATTGTATGATTAGCATGTCACTAGCATGATTAGCACATTGCTAGAATGAATTAACACGTTGCTAGCATGATTAGCATGTTACTAGCATGATTACCACATTACTAGCTTGATTTAAAATGCTGTTAGCATTTTTCTAACATGATTAGCATGTTACTGGCATGATTAGCACATTTCTAACATGAGTTAACATGTTGCTAGCATAGTTTGCATGTTACTAGCATCATTAGCATGTTGCTAGTACGATTTGCATGTTATCAGCATGATTAGCACATTGCAAACATAATTAACATGTTACTAGCATGATTAGCAAATTGCTAGCATGAATTAGCACGTTGCTAGCATGTTTTTGCATGTTGTCCTAGGATAGTCGGTACACTTTGCTTGCGATAAACAGCTTAAATACTCTATAAAATTTATCGTAGGAAAGTCTTGAGCCCCTCAATGAAAGTCTACAGGACTTTTCGTAGTTTTGATCATCAGTTTAATTAGAATCGTAAGTCAGATCAGCTAGAAAAGAAACAGTCTGAGATGTTTGTTCTAGCTTGAAAGCTAGGAGAAGATTCTGTTTAAAATCAGAAGAAGAAGAAGAAGAAGCTTGAATAGTCCATCAAGCCAACATAATCAAACTTAACTAAATCTAAAACTAAAACTGAACTAAAAATAAATTAAAGGGAGAGTGAGTCACACACACGCTAGAGGCCAGGTTATTGATCATACACTCACCCATGATTGGTTATTGATCACTGAACTGATGACTTTAGTAGTGTGACGCTCTCTCATGTTTACTTGTTCATTAATGTGGAAAAGTGTCTGTGATGAAGGATAAAGCATCTATAGATCATTTATAGCTGCCCATTATAAAGTCTCACTGCACGTATCGTTCATGTATAAGGTGAAAAAGTAAGATCAGTCGACAGAAGATTGTGTGTAGCAGGTTTTCAAAGTTTTGATCATTTAGAGGCCTACGAAATTTGTGCATCAAATATAATACAGTAGCTTTATGCATTTAGTTTAGTGACATGCTAATGGAAAACATCAATCGTCTCCCATCTGTCTTGAATAATTCACTTATCAAGTTCTGTTTTACTCAGAAGGCAGCTGCCTATGTAGTCCAGTAGACAGGGTTTGTTTCTCTCCTCTCAGACGCAGAAAGACTCAAATACACAACGCAGTGTGTATCAAGAGTGTGTCTCTGGTAAGCATTGACTGCGATTGACTGCGGCTCAGGCTTTTAGAGCGGCGCGTCTGTGAGCGATAATTGAGGTGATGTTATTTAAAAAGCACTCAGCAGTAGAGAGACAGGCGGACCGAGAGAGAGACAGCAGAGCCGCGCTTTGTTACGGAGAGCAAGACAACGATGATCAGAAGAGACGGATAGAAGTGTGTGCATTAACAAACAATTCACAATTCACGACCGCGTCCTTTCACGGCTCTCGAACCAACGAACACTGAGATCTGAGCGAGATCAGAGCTGCGTTATGACATGATTCCCAGCAGGTGTTTTCAGTGGGGTTTCATTCAGATCCCGAGTGTTTGTAGGGTCTGTTTAATCTCGATTCAAATACCCACAAGATCTTATTCCTAAACGACACAAACAAAATATGTTTAAAGGTGCACTATGTAATATTTTCTGTCCGCTAGAGGCCTATTCAAAACAAAGGCGTAGCTTGATGACGCCAAGTTTGAGTGCGGAATCTTTGGACATGTGGTCTCCACCTCAACGGATTGGGATAGGACTCGGGAAGAAATCATGTTCATGAGGCGGGATTTTCTGTAGCCAGAGACCCCCACACAGTGATGGACTGATGTTTCAACTGATGTTATGCATTTATTATTTCTGAATTGTCCAACTATGAAATTGACATTTTTACTTGACAAATAAAATGTTATATTTGATTTACTCTGGATTCTTTTGAAATCATTATGTCCAGTAGATTATTAGAGTCCATATTTCCGCAAATCTGCATCAGGATAGATTAAAACTAAAGGTTTAATGAAAGGAGCATGTTGCACATCATGGGACTTTTTGATTTTTGTCTATTAATTGGCTATGGGTTCCTTCCAGATGCGATTTTTAACGATACTGTAGTGTGAAGCAGAGCAGGAGCAAGTGTTGTGGAGCTGAACGAGGAGCTGGAGCGATTGATCAACACACGCCTCACGAGAAGCGGGACTTTTATTATGACACAGTCGCCGGCGCCGCTTCCGCTTTTCCGGTCACGAGTATGAGGTAACACAGCTCTGTTTATCATATAGGTTGTTTGCAATCACGTAGTTCTGGCGACGCACAAAATACCAGGGCAAGCAGTGAAAATTAGAATGGAAGAGATGGAGAAAAGTCCTTTCTGTTCTGGTTTAGAAAGGTATAAACAGAAAATCACAACATATGTTGGACGTGATCTTTATGTTATGAAGATGAGCGATTTTCCACTGAATTGAAAGACTTTCCTGCCATCGAGGAGGTAGATATAGAGGATGTGAAGCTGCCGTCACGCCGCGTTCAGTTCTAGTCTGGGTTTATTTATATCGCGCTGCTTTTCTATTAGTGAAGTTAGGGCAGTATTTTTCGCGATTGTGAAAAATGTCACCATTGTAGGTCATTTATGCCGAATCGAGAATTGCAACAGGAGCTCACATCATCGTTCAAAGAAAAAACTGGACAGTGTAATACAATTGTTGCCTTTTATACGTGTAAAAACCAAGCGGCAACCTCCCCCAGTTTCTCGTGAAGCCATTACGGAAGTAACTTAAACTGTGATTCATGGACTGGCCACTAGGGACAGGCTGCAAAAGGGAGCAGAATCTCATTGACCATAATGTTAAAACAGAAAAAAACATGTTTACACTCTGGTTCAAATTGTGTTTTGGTCTATAATGCTAATTTTGCCCTTCATGACAACTCTGAGGGGGGTGAATTTTTTAAATAACTCATCCGTTCAAATTATATTAAGCCTTAAAGTTCTGCATAATTAAGGGCGTGGTCACTTGAGTGACAGGTGGATTGGCGCTGCTGTCTGTGAGCCGTCATGTTACCTCAGCTAATTCCAGCCGCTGAATTTGGCATCTCAGCCGTATTTGTGCCTTTTTTCTGGATTATTTTATACAATATATGGCTTGCTGCATACTCGAGACAAATTTCAGTCTGTGTACATGTGCTCGCATGCAGAACACACGTTGTTGGATCGTCGTGGCATTGGCTAAAAGTTTTGTTCCTGAGATTTACTACAATGACAATACCAAGAGGATATACAACTCCGACAGCACTGCTTGGATATAACTAAAACTGCTGCACTATTTAGAAAAATTATACTTTGGATACGTGCTCATTAGTTTGAGAAAACATTTGAGAGTTATACAGATATCTGGTACCTATATATGTAAGTATAGAGTTTTACATTATAAATGATGCTCAGATTGCATCCTTTCTTGAAGAACGATGATGGAGAGCAAATGATTCCGAAGATATGTAATGCAAACGATGGATAGTGACGATTTCATGGATTTACACTTTCATGAACAAAAAGTTTTTTTTTTTTATGTTTTGAAATGGACATTTTACCCAAGTGCAACGGATTGGATTCATCTCGTGATCTCTATTTCATTAAAGGTATGAAGTCCCAGTTGATTTTTTTGTGTTAGCCTACTGGTGTAAGAGCATCTATAACGTTATCTTAAAAAACACCGTAGATTGACAGTAAACCTTTAGTACTTTCTAATGATTTTGTTATCTTTATTAATATTTTAGCTAGTATCTAAGATAGATATGCTAGGCGGGCATTTTATTTTATTTGTGTAGCACATTTCATACACAATGGTAATTCAAAGTTCTTTACATAAAGAAGAACCAAATACATAATAATAATGGAACACATAAGAAATAGATATAACAGTAAAAACAGAATTTCGTTAGTTAGGAAATTTCAGGGAGTTCACTAAGGGAAGCAGGTTGAGGAGGTGACGGGAAGACGCCGTATATATCAAATCTAATAATGTCACTGATTTAACCCACTCCCTATCACTCTAAAGTGACGTTTTAGAATTAGTAACGGAGGCGTGGGCTCAACTAGGACAAGCTGTTTTTACTTTTATTCATTCGCAGGGTATGAATTCTTGATATCAACAATTAAATTTTCACTAAAATGCTAACTGTTGATATCAGGAATTAGATTTCTACTAGTAAAAATGCCAGTTTTTGATATCAGGAATTACATTTCCATTAGTAAAAATGTTCATTCTTGATATCAACAATGTCATCACTTGAAGAAATGCGAATTCTTGATATCAAGAATTGAATTTCAACTAGTAAAAACTACAGATATTATATGAATCCGTGGCAGAAGGAAGTAGTTCCTCACAAAAGGGTTTTTAAAGACACTCCGTTGTATTTACTCACTTGTGTCGTCAAACTGTTGTATAAACGCAATATCACACTTGTAGCAGTGCGATATGGCTGTATATCGGCACGGCTGTGATTACTTACGGCCGAATCACAGCCGTGCTTATATATAGAGCCATATCGCACGGCTACTCGTGATATTGCTCATATATAACTGCAGATATTTACCAGATTTGAGCAGCCATGAGTAAAGTTGGGGTATGATGAATGGGAACGCTAACTCTCTCCAGCTGTATTATAACCTCGGGCAGCTGGTAATCCTGCAGGTGTATCTGCTAACACGGGGTTAAGTTTTGATTAAAGGGTGAGAGAATGTAGAAGCAGCTTTAGCTTCAGGCCGAGCCGCAGCAGCGTCCCACGCAGACTTTAATAACAGACACTAATTTCCCTTTAGCTCTAAAACCTGACGCTTAATGTCACTGCTCTGAATTACAGATATGTGCTGCAATTAAGAGCCGTGAATCACCAGCACTGATGTGAGAGCGCTTCATTACTGCATGACCTCAGACGAGTTCACATCTAAAACTCACTGGACGGTCAGTGGAAGCACTGGAGCACATTCACACACTCACACACACACGTCTGTGCTGTGATTGGCTCCCGTTGAGACCCGCTCTGCTCTCTGATGAGTCTGTCTCACACAGACACGAATAATTTTGCTTCCTAATGCCTGAAACTGCAGGAGAGAGTCGAGGACGGATGAAGCTCAAATGCTCTCCTCTATGCCAGAACAAAAATGCTTGTCAAAAATATGACCAGGGTTCGGAAAAGTACATAATCAATTCTCTGCTGGGTTGCATCAACAACTAGTCAAGTCACCTGATGAGATTTTTGACGATGCTTCTTGCAACACACATGTGTTTTAACATTCAAAACAATAATGCAAACTTTTTAGTCAAAAATAACTTTAAGATCATTAAAAAATATGTTTTAAAAAATATGTAAATATGTATAAATAATTCATAAAAATAAAATATGTAACTTAAAATAAGTCTATTTCCAACTCGACCCTCCTTAAAAATGCAAATGCATTTTTATCTAACAGAATAATTTAAATATTATTTATATACTGTTATGATTATTATTAATATTTAAAATTAGCTTTTACTTTTATATTTTCAGATTTTATTTTAAGTTTCACTAATTTTGTCATGTGCTATTGTCATTTTTATTATTTTTTGTTTAATATTTCTATTTAGCTTTCAATTATTTAAATTTTTAGTACTTCAACTTAAACATGTTTGAGTTAGTTGCCAAGAGAAAGATTCAAATTTTTGTATTTTATTTTATTTTTTATTTCATTTCATTTTATTTTACTTTTTCATTATTTTATTTAATTTTTATATTATTTTATTATATTTAATTTTTATTTCAATTACTGAATATGGTTAATTAATAGATCATTATTTTTAAAGCATTATAAAATTATATATTGATAAAACTGGTCAACCCTTTTTTAATTAGTTAATTATTGGTTGACTTGTTGACTTGTGACCCCTTCCTATATAAAACAGTATATAAAACAAATAAAATACTTCTATTGATATTGAATAAAATATTAATATTTATGTCCTGAACGGCTGCCTTTGTGTTCCCTTAAACTGCTGTCTAGGCGGTTCACTAGCATCTGGAACTAAAGTAACATAAGTCGGACAGAAGTTTTACTACATCCACATGAAAAGCTCCAGATGTGGAGCGAGACCTTTGACCCGAGGCGGACTGCGTCTGCTAAACAGAGTAATTAAATGAGGAATAAGAAATCTGGATGTTTAATTAAGATGATTTAATTAAGACAGCATGTACGAGGTCAGCTGGAGATTCGCGGCTTTGTGACGGTGAATCTGAACATTAAAACACACGTCTAAAGATTCAGTCGGCAGACAGTCGACCCTGCTGGGCTACAACTCACTGAAGTGTTTTCAGACTTTACTGTCAATGCACTTTAATTAACCAATGAACTATCACTGAGACAACACTCTAACAAGTTCTCTTTCTCTTTCTGGTCTGTCAGCTTAAATGAAAAAAAGTTTAAATAAGCTTCTATTTCTGTGCAAAAACTTCTAGAGGAGCTGAAAAGTTTTGTGCTCAGATGTCGCTCTTCTACAGCTCAAGAGACGTAGATTTAAACACTAGATTTAAATAAAAACATGGTTTTGGCTGATTTATACGCTTTTTTAACTAGTAAAATGTTTAAATGTAATATTTCACTATGTACTGTAAGTGAGGACATTTGGCCCTAACTAATATTTATACCCAGCGGGGTTATTAAATGTTGCCTTGGCAATAAACTAAAATAAGGATACTTTTTGTGAGCAAAAACAAACCAAAAATAACTTTATTTAACAATATCTTCTCTTCTGTGTCATTCTCATATGCTGTTTACGTCCAGCGCTTCTAGGTTCTTTGTCAGAACACCGACTCAGTATTGGCTGACACTGATCACGTGATCAGCACGATGCATGCCTGTGATGAAGCAGAGCTGGACGTAAACAGCATATGAGAATGACATAGAAGAGAAGATATTGTTGAATAAAGTCATTATTTTTGTTTTCTTTTTGCGCACAAAATGTATTCTCGTCTCTTCATAACATTAAAGTTGAACCACTGGAGTCACATGCCTGTTTTAAAGATGTCTTTAGTACCATTCTGGACCTTTGAAAGTGTTGATTATATTGCTGTTTATGGACGAGTCATTCTCATATTTCATCAAATATATCTCAATTTGTGTTTTGAAGATGAACGAAGGTCTTACGGGTGTAGAACGACATGAGTAATTTTCATTTTTGGGTGAACTAACCCTTTAAAGTGACAGCAGCCTAATATTCCTGCTGCCAAATTAGGAGAAAATATTAAAAATATCTATATGGCAGTTTTCAAAATTGTGGCCAGTGAAAGTGCTGAGTGGCTAGTAACTTTGGAAAACCACTAGTCACTAGTTGATGTCAAGCCCTGTATATCCACACACACAACATTTATAACATTTAAGCGTCGAGATGAATAATAGTAGGTCATTTTGCACACACACACACTGCAGGAGTGTAAGATGAATAACTATTACTCCATCTATCTATCGCTTCATCTAATTACTCTCACCATCGTCTCATTCCTCTTCATTTGAGTGATCTGAGCTCTTCTCTCTGAGGAGGTGCTTCTGGACGGACTGAGTGGACATTAACTCACTCCATTCGTTATGTGGCAGTGTCTTACACACACACACACACACACACTCACGCACAAACACACACACTCTCTCTCTCACACACACTATCAGCATACAGTATAGACAATACAGTCAGCTGCCGGCGGCCCCGTGAGACTGTTCTTAATGAATAAATAAATAGTTTTCACCTCTGACTTGAAGATACTTCATATACAAACTACACAGGAAGCGAGCTGTCAGTGCACTGTGAAAATACACCATCCATCCCATTATAATCAACAAACATGGACACGGGTAAACGTGACAAGCAGGAAAACCCATTAAGAAAAAGATGAGCTCGTAATAATCACCATGTGACAAACACAACAACAACAGCAGCGTAAATAAAGGCAAGGTAATTCGGTAATCCACATTATTTATTGATGCCGCGTTGCATTGTGGGTAACCCGAGTGCAAGCACATCACAGCATTATTATCCACATTCCAGCTCACGTTCAACAGAAAGTCAGTTTCTGAGACTTCGAGGCTGTTTCAGCTCTTGCCGTGCTCATGATTTAATGTCTCAAAGCTTCTGTGTGACAGAAACATCGGCTGTCGAACGATAAGAGCTGTCACGCTTCCTCACGGATAACAGCAGGAGACTCAGACGCGAATGCTGACGAGACGCAAATTCACACAGACTGGAAATAAGAGCAATTGGTTTGAAACATTTCTGCAAAGATCTGCTCTTCTGTATATATAGTTATTAATTACTGTGTGCATATACACTGGAAAAAATGATCTCATGTTTAATTCGGTGTGTTTCTTTGTAATTACTTGTGAAATTAACTAGCAATTTCTGAGTGAGAATATGCCAAATGAAATCCGACACCTCATGTTTTTTTTAGTGTGTATGAATGAAACCACTAGGAATGGAAGTCCCGCCTTCAATTTAAAAGAGCCAATCACGTGTTTGTTTACTTTCGAATGCAGATATGCATTATCTGAACCTGCCTGAGAAATACTGCTTTTTAGTTTGATTTGAGCTTATAGAAGAACACTTTCTGATACTGTTGTGGCCAGATTTTAAAGGGGTGGTTGATTATGATTTCACTTTTTTAACTTGAGTTAGTGTGTAATGTTGCTGTTTGAGCATAAACAACATCTGCAAAGTTACGACGCTCAAAGTTCAATGAAAAGGGAGATATTTTCTGTTTAAGGACTACAACAAACGGCTGGTAGGGACTACAACTAGCTTCTTCCCGGGTTGGTGACATCACTAACCCTAAAATTTACATAAACCCCACCCCCTGAGAACATGCAACAAAGGGGACGGGGCCATGTTGGGCTGCTTTAGAGATGTTGTAGTAGAGTGTTGTTGTCATGCCGTTATTTTACGCCGGACTGCTTCACAAACGAGGGTCAATTCAACACAAAAGATGAACATGACGGCACATGCTAGTGGATGAGTTGAATCAACTCCACAGCAACTACATCAATGTATCCGCTAACATTCAGAAACGTCTAAAAGTTGTAATTCTTCCTGAGTCTCTCCATCAGTGTCGACTCCGGTTTGAACAATGTAAGGCTGAACACTTTCCTCATTTTGGCTGCGTGAGATTCTCCAGCCTAGTTGTTGTTGAGCTGTTAAAGCTCCGCCCTCTTCTGGAAAAGGGGCGGGAGCAGTGGCTCATTTGCATTTAAAGGGACACACACAAAAACGGTGTGTTTTTGCCTCACACCCAAATAGGGGCAAATTTGACAAATAAATGATCTGTGGGGGATTTTGAGCTGAAACCTCACAGACACATTCTGGAGACACCAGAGACTTATATTAGGCTACATCTTGAGAAAGGGGCATAATTTAATCCTGTATTGAAATATGTTAATGAAGTGTAATTTTCACAAATAGTTATGTAGATTTCAGTCTTTCCCCATTAAAGAAGAAGGAGCTGTACTTAAATAAATGTAAACAGCTGCCCGGGGGTGTTATGAATATAGGCTGACTTGCCCTAAATAGACTTTGGCTGGACAAAACAACAATGGCTCAATCATATAAGCAGCTCACGAATGACACACGTCAAACATCTCTTTTTCTTCCAGGAAAGAACATGTCACAATATTCCTCATTTAATAATTAATATGCAGAATAAAGGGGCGGGGCCTGGTTGAGTTAGTTAGTAGCTTGCTGAAACTGGTGGTTATGGTAAGGGACGGGACATTTCCCAAACACACTCGAAGCGCTTGACCAATCACAACACACTGCTCCAGCCAACCAATCAGAGCACACTGTGCTTTTCAGAAGGAGGGGCTTCATAGAGACAGGAACTAAACAGAGCGTTACTGACAGACTGGGAAGAGAGGAGCTGCAACAATGGAGAAGATAAGGAAAATAATTAAATATTTAAATGTATTTCAGTTACTGTTTATTTTATTTCAAGGAACTTTGTTTTTAAGGTTTTAGTTTTAGTTAACTCTAATAAATGTCTCAGTGAGGCTCAGGGGTCCTACAAACCCAGCGGCTGTATACCTCATTATCACAGTCACTCCTGAAAAACAAGCTCTGAATTCAACATGCCGGTCAATTAACATGTTCATATGGATATCTAGGGAACACTAGTTTGTGTCCCTCCTGCACATGAGCAGCTTTCATTTAGCGGAAACAATGGCAACACTAATGGAACATGAGAGGCCTGAAACAAAGAGCACTTTACACACACATACTGTAGTGTGCATGTGTTTGTGGTCTCCTGATATTAACACACACACACACTGAGCAGCGTTTGTGTGCCATACTGCGGGTTTTTCATCTGTCATATATAAATGCATTTAAATATGAGACTTTAGTCCATGAAAAATGAGCGGAGCGCAGCAGAAGGGCGAATACACGCCGCCATGTGTGAGAGAGATTAATGTTATGAGACGAAAGTGTAACTAAATTCTTCTAGCTGTCGTACTTCATGATAAACACCTACACACACTACCGGCCAAACGTTTGGAATAATTACGATTTTTTAATATTTTAAAATGTGTCTCTTCTGCTCAGCAAGTCTGCATTTTTTAAACAAAAATACAGTAAAAATAATTAAATATTATTATGATTTGAAATAGCTGTTTTCTATGTGAATATATAGTAAACTGTAATTTATATCCAGTGATCAAAGCTGAATTTTCAGCATCATGACTCCAGTCTTCAGTGTCACATGATCCTTCAGAAATCATTCTAATATGATGATTTGATGCTCAAGAAACATTTATGATTATTATCAATGTTGAAAACACCGTCTTAATTCAAAACTTTAGGTTAAGCAGGATTTTCTTTAAAGAAATTAATGCTTTTATTCAACAAGGACGCATTAAATTGATCAAAAGTGACAGTATATAATGTGACAAAAGATTTCTGATTCAAATAAATTATCAATATGAATCCTGAAAAATAAAATTTCCACAAAACTATTAAGTAGCAGTACTGACTGTCTTCATCTTTAATGCTGCTTATAATGTTTTACAGCTGAAACTTGCTACTGTGAAGTGTGTTTGTGCATCTTTATTTACAATCAAAACACTTAATTTGATATTTTTCTATATAATTAAATGATGTTTATTTAATAGACATTCATAAGCACGGCTGAAACGGTACTCACAAATACTTTAAGTAACTGTGAGATTTCAAATCTCTCTCTTTCTGATCACAGTTGTTCCAGCACTTTCCTTATTTGCATGTTTATCCACTGGGATTGTGGGTCAGAGACAGACTGGAGGCCTGTGTCATAAGAAAACACACACATGATATCACACTGACATTATTCAACACATGGCTGGAGGTTATGAAGAACAGAATCACTTAACAGAGGAAAGTAGAGCAATGTCACGCCGCCCTTCTGTTTATTCACTGTCAACATGCAATTCTCTCACAATATGAAGCGATGAATGCTTAACCTGTGCAGATGAACAAACAAACAAACACTGGGACGGGCGGACGACAGGAAGGACAGGAGCTACTGTTTTCAAATCATGAAGAAATTCAACACGATTTGCCTCAGAATTACTGTAGTAGAACTTTTTGTGCGTTTTATGAATATTGAATACTGACGGTGGTTTGTTGAAACAGCGGCTCTACTGCAGCATTCACAAACGTTCCTCTACGCTTGTGTTTGGGACCAACTTTTTGCCTTAAAGGATTGTGGGTGTTTAGTTCAGCAGCACAGAATGATGCAATACACACCCAAGACTACAGTATGAATCTGAATAATGTCTCAGTAGTTTCTGGATAAAGCTGCATAAACATTTTTAGATACTTTTTTTAATGTGTTTTATATATATGTGTGTGTGTGTGATAAAAATGAATAAATGAATGCTTTTATTCAGCAAGGATACATTAAATTGACAGTAAATAAACTGACAGTAAAGATTTTACATTGTTACAAAAATTATATTGCGCATAACTGTTCTTTTAAACTTTCTATTCTTAAATACGAAATTCTGAAAAAAATCACGGTTTCCACAAAAATATGACTGTTCTCGTCATTGATAATAATCTGGTATGTTTTTTGAGCAACAAATCAGCATATTAGAATGCTTTCTGAGGGATCATGTGACACTGAAGACTGGAGTAATGATGCTGAAAATTCAGCTTTGATCACAGGATATAAATTACACTTTTACATATATTCACATAGAAAACAGCTGTTTTAAATTATAATAATATTTCACAATTTTTACTGTATTTTTGATCAAATAAATGCAGCCTTGGTGAGCAGAAGAGACTCTTTCAAAAACATTTAAAAAATCTTACAGACAAACTTTTGAATGGTAGTCTGTGTGTGTGTGTTACTGGATTATAAAGGCATTCATAATGCATGTTATAATGCATTATAGCATTTCATAAATAATCGTAACCAAAGTTAAAATGCATTATAATATTTGCAGATTCCTTGTTGAATCTGAAATTGTCATGTGTTTTAGTACATTATAACTTCTAAAGGTGTAAAAATTAATAGACATTTACAGTTATTCATGAGATCATGCATTGCATTATAAGGTGTATTACAAGGAATAATTAATGCATTAAAAATACTTTTATAATGCATTATATATAAAGGCTTTAAGTAAAGTGTTACCAGATTTTTTTGATGATTTTGTCATCTGAGTTGTGAGGTTTGGTGCCACTAGTGGCACAGAAATGACACGCTTCCCCTTTAAAGCAATTCAATCTGAAAGACTGAATAAGTTGCAACACAGCTCTATTCTTCCTGACAAACACACATTCATTTGGAGGCATTTAGCGCTGTGCTAATGTTATAATGTCTAAATGGGGATTTCAAAGCGATTCAGCCGGAGTGTTTGTCTCTCAGTGAAAGTGTGTGCATTGATGCTCGCTCTGTCTTACACCGGTCAGATCGATGGCTGTCCTCTAATCCAGCGCTCTGTTTACTGACACTAAAAGGCAAGAATTAACCAGCACTTGAATGCGCCAGAGACTCACAGAGACACCAGGGACACTTTGATGGACCGTGAGGCCTGTCCGCAGGTTTGCCCGTCGTCTCCCAGGGGTCTGTTCACACTGAGAGAGAGACATTAGTGAGTTAAAAAAGACACTTAACAGCCCTGAAACACACAAACACACACACGCATATATAAGAGAGAGCTGTGAATGTTCTCAATAGACATCCCAGCCAAAAAGAACATTCTCAGAACGTTCTGGAGATGCTATGAACAATTGTTCTTCCACTAGCGTTAACAGAAAGTTACTCTCTAAAAATTCTGGGTTAAAAACAACCCAGGTTGGGTTGAAAATGGACAAAACCAGTGGTTGAGTTAAATGTTTGCCCAACCTGCTGAGTAGTTTTACTCAACTATTGTTTAAAAATTATTGTAACTGTATTGTTTGCTTAAAATGAACTCAAAATAGGTTGAAAATTAACATTTATTTTTATGTTTAATAAATGAACATTTACTAATAAGTTAATTAAATAATATTTAAATAATACACATTTATAAAATTGCTTATTAATAAATGTTCACCTTTTGATTATTATTGTTGCCTCTAGTAATTATGTGTCTGATTTTTAATTTCCAACCTATTTTGTGTTCATTTTAATCCAGCCGTATAGTCATTTTAAACAATAGTTGAGTTAAATAAAACTACCCAGCACATTGGGCAAACATTTAACCCAACTACTGGGTTTGTCCATTTTCAACCCAACTTGGGTTGTTTTTAACCCAGCATTTTTTTAGAGTGTATCTGGTCTTTAATAATGTTTTTAAAACGTTAGCACAAAAAAATTATTTATGTATCGTTCACGGAACGTTTTTCTCAGAAACGTTTCAGTTGGACGTTTGTCCAACGTTTTTTAAATGTTACTACTTGTTTTGGAATGTTCAAATAACATTCAAAAGTAACAATGCCATAATGTTTGAAGAATGACAAAATGGAATCTTCCCATTCTGGTCTCATTTTAAAAATGTTTTTATAACTCGACAGGAATGTTAGCAAAACGTTCTTAGAACATTTGTTCTACACTATAAGCAATAAATACTGCACTCTAAAAATGCAGGGTTAAAAACAACCAAAGCTGGGTTGAAAATGGACAAACCCAGTGATTGGGTTGTTTTAACCCAGCAGTGGGGTTGAATGTTTGACCAACCTGTTGAGCAGGTTGGTCAGACATTAATAACTTGGGTTATTTTTAACCCAGCATTTGTGTGGTCTTTATTGATGTTCTCAAAACATTAGCACAAAAACACTATCAAAACATTGTTCATGGAACACTTTTTTTCCCCGTAAAACTTTGTAGCTGGGTGTTCATCTAACGTTTTCTTAATGTTACTGTTATGTTAAGTAATGTTCACATAATGTTTGCAAAATTATAAAATGGAACCTTGGCATAGTTGAATAAAAAGAGTTCAGTACATGGAAATGACAAACAGTGAGTCTCAAACTCCATTGTTTCCTCCTTCTTATATAAATCTCATTTGTTTAAAAGACTTCCGAAGAACAGGTGAATCTCAACATAACACCGACTGTTACGTAACAGTCGGGATCATTAATATGTATGACCCCAATATTTGCATATGCCAGCTCATGTTCAAGGCATTAGACAAGGGCAGCCAGTATTAACGTCTGGATCTGTGCACAGCTGAATCATCAGACTAGGTAAGCAAGCAAGAACAAGAGTGAAAAATGGCAGATGGAGCAATAATAACTGACTTGATCCATGATATCATGATATTTTTAGTGATATTTGTAAATTGTCTTTCTAAATGTTTCGTTAGCATGTGGCTAATGTACTGTTAAATGTGGTTAAAGTTACCATCGTTTCTTACTGTATTCACAGAGACAAGACTCATTATTTTCATTTTTAAACACTTGCAGTCTGTATAATTCATAAACACAACTTCATTCTTTATAAATCTCTCCAACAGTGTGTAATGTTAGCTTTAGCCCATTAGCCACGGAGCACTATCAAACTCGTTCAGAATCAAATGTAAACATCCAAATAAATACTATACTCACATAATCCGACGCATGCATGCAGCATGCATGACGAACACTTTGTAAAGATCCATTTTGAGGGTTATATTAGCTGTGTGAACTTTGTTTATGCTGTTTAAGGCAAGCGCGAGCTCCGGGGGCGGGAATTAAATTAAATTAAAGGAATTAAAGGGGCCGCGCAGCCTGAATCGGTGCATTTCAAATAATGCCCCAAAATAGGCAATTTATTAAAAAAATCTATGGGGTATTTTGAGCTGAAACTTCACAGACACATTCAGGGGACACCTTAGACTTATATTACATCTTTTGAAAACGTTCTACGGCACCTTTAAATAAAACTACCCAGCAGGTTGAGCAAACATTTAACCCTACTGTTGGGTTACAACACAACACCACAGTCGCTGGGTTTGTCCCTTTTTAACCCAACTTGGGTTGTTTTTAACCAAACATTTTTTAGAGTGTACAATATGAGGGTGTTGCAAAGATGGAGGTTTCTGCAGTATGTAATTCCTATGGTGTTCTGTTCTGCTTATTGATCAGGTTAAAAATCCTAAGTCTATGAACGATTAACACTAGTAATAGTGATGCCTGACTTATAACTGTATCAGTACGGTTATGCAACACTGTCTTACGTGTCACACACCGGCAAAAAAAAAAAAAAAACGCAGTAGTAACAGGTCCCAAATTCCTCTCATTGATTTTTATTTGTCCTGATCCCCGGCTGGTCCCTTAGCCCCCAGAGAGAGTGACAGGCGGCTGATGGACAGTTCATTTAAACTGAGACAATCACACAATCACTCCGGGCTGTCTTTCTCTCTCCCTGTCTCCCATTCCTTCACTTCATATGGCTCTTTTCTCGTGCGGCAGACAAAGCTATCGCTGCGAGAGGAGCCGCGCTGATTGTATGCGCGTATTGTGTGCTGCTCCTTTGCTAAATGAGAGCTGTGGCTGCGGGAACAGAGGCTCTTCTAATAGCAGCTGTCAATTAAAGCCCCTTCCTGGATTGGACCGTGGCAGTATAGATACACGTATATTCCGAGAGGACGCCGCTAGCTTGACAGTGTGGTCTAAATTGGCATGTGAACTAATGCAGAAGACGCTAATTAAACCCAGAGATCAAACTAACTGCATTGTCTCCTACTAATCAAACTCTCGAGCTCTTACTTTCCCCTCTCATTAAACAACACAGCACTGTTAAAGAGAGACTGAAAATGCTGAGAAACAGTATGGGTTGCATCGCTTGGCCAATTGCATGTTGTGCAAGAACATGTGTTTAACACACAGTGAGGGATGCTACTGGCGTACACAACTATATATTGAGCAATTACCAACCACATCTCAAACCACACACACACTCAGATATTATTAGAGCCTCTGGTTACTAATACATAGACAGCAGAGTTTCCCCAGTAGATGTCAGTATAATCTTCACATCCTCAAACACTCTGCAATCGAGCACACATTAGAAAGACGTACTGTGGTTGTACTAGGGTAATTCTACGGTGCTTTGAAATACACGATGGTATTACTGACTATAAGGTACTTCAAAGAATTGCATGGCTTCCAAAATCACCCCCATTATATTAAACTGTTACATTCTTATGGTAATACCGTGGTACTTTATGTAGGGAACACCTGCATAAACAATCAAAACATCAGTATTATCTGAGAGCTGCTTTGATCTTTTAATTGACTGGGGAAAGTGGTTTAATCTGATGTCGGGATACATGTTAGTGATCTGTGCTTCAGTGAACGACACTAACAGTGCCATAGTGATGATCAGGGTTACTTTGTGCATATACGCTCTAAAAATGCTGGGTTAAAAACAACCCAAGTTGGGTTGAAAATGGACAAACCCAGCGTTTGGGTTGTTTTAACCTAGCAGTTGGGTTAAATGTTTGCCCAACCTGCTGGGTAGTTTTATTTAACTCAACTATTGTTTAAAAATGACTATATGAATGGTTTAAAATGAACCCAAAATATGTTGGAAATTAAAAATCAGACACATAATTACTAGAGGCAATAATAATGAAAAGGTGAACATTTATTAACAAAATCTTATTTTGGGTTCATTTTAAGTGAGCAATATAGTAAATTTTAAACAATAGTTGAGTTAAATTAAACTACCCAGCAGGTTGGTCAAACATTTAACCAACTGGGTCAAAACAACCCAATCGCTGGGTTTGTCCATATTTAACCCAACTTAAACAAGCATTTGTGTGGTCTTTATTGATGTTCTCAAAACATTAGCACAAAAACACTATCAAAACATTGTTCATGGAACACTTTTTTTCCCCGTAAAACTTTGTAGCTGGGTGTTCATCTAACGTTTTCTTAATGTTACTGTTTTCAGAACATTCAAAAGTAACGTTCACATAATGTTTGCAAAATTATAAAATGGAACGTTCCCTTAAAGTCGCACTGAAGTGCCTTGAAATGCAGCATTACTCAATTGACGTAATTTTCTCTGAAAAAGACAGGGTGGGACATATCAAGCAGCTCCTCCCCTTTTTTAAATTAGCCAATAGCGTTTTGTTTACATCATAGCTCTGCAAAGCCACATTTGACAGCCTATGACAGCCACGGTCTAATACATTTAATATGAAACTGTTGCTAAAGCAAAACAGTGATCATAATCATACTGAGGATGTTTAGTTTGAAAAGTGTGTAGTTTATGTTGGTGCGGCAGTGTTATCTCTTCTACCCGTAAGTGCCGTTTCTAAACCTATTCTCCTCCATATCGCTTTAAAATACAGCATTCTGTGCAGAATTCAAATGTGTTTGGATATGTTTTGAGGACTGTGCCGACTCGCGCGTATGATCCACTCTGTGCTATCGTGTCTCTGTGGTGGTTCATGTGACACTAACGTGAAACCAGATTTCATTCGCCCCGGCGGAAAGCATATTTACACTGAATTGTTCCGTATCCCCTATAAAGTGCACTATGTGCATTCACTATATAGAACAGTAATTGTGTGAACAAGTGACTGATTTCAGCTGCAGCTTCTATTCGTCTAGGGGGCGGGACGTTTAAGGTTCTAGAGAGCATCTGACTGGACAGAAGTGCAGAGTGATGTCATCAAAATCATTGATCCATATTGGCAGAAGTGAGAGACTGTAAGTTCATTTCATGGGGACTTTAACGTTTGTATATCCAAGAAACGTCTTAAAAACATTTAACATTGTGAATGTCCATATTTTTGTTAGCTGGGAAACTACATTACCAGGGTGCCAGCATGTTGCTATGATGTTTTAGGAGGTTACTAGGGTGTTGCTATGTGATTTCTGTTCTGGGTGTTTGCTTACTGATCCTTATTAACTTACTTCTTATAATTATAATGGAAATATCACCATGGTATATGAATATGATGATTCCTACCATGTCTTTTGGACATAGTACCATGGTACTAAGTACGTCAATAATTCACTCTAAAAAAAATTAACCCCATATTTTGGGTTAATTTTAAGCAAGGAATACAGTAATTTTTAATCAATATTTGAGTTAAATAAAACTACTCTGCAGGTTGACCGAACATTTAACCCAACTGCTGGGTTAAAACAACCCAATCGTTGGGATTGTCCATTTTCAACCCAACTTGGGTTGTTTTTAACCCAGCATTTTTTACAGTAGGAATAACAGATTTTGCACGTTTACCATTTGTGTTTTTTAATCATGTACCACAGTGCCGCCACAGTACACTTTCTATAAGGGGAGGAGTGTCACACATGAAGCGTAGCGGTATTTTGTCGCTAAATAGTTTTCGCTGTTTAGTGCAACACGGACGCGCTGCGCGGTCACGGCACGTTTGAGCAAAAATCCCGTTTAATCCTCGCGCGCCTGAGCGCGTCAACAAGCCATCCAGAGATAGAATCGACCCATCGGCTATGGCAAGCCAAAGTACTCACAAACGCCTGGTCGGACGTCTGATTGCACACGGACGCGTCAAAAGCGCGCGTTTTGGCAGCAAAACGCGCGTCCTCGACGTGTGATTTGCGTTAAGAACGCGCGTTTTTAACGCGCGCTTTGGTATCATGGAAAACGCGCGTCAAGAACGCGCGTTTTTGTGTACCTAAACGCGCGTTCTCAACGTGTGATTTGCTATTAAAACGCGCGTTCTTGACGTGCGCTTTGGAGTGACAAAAAACGCGCGTTTTTGACGTGCGTTTATCATAACGAAAATGGGCGTCGAATACGTGCGTTTTGAGTCAGACAAAACGCTCGTTATGAACGTGTAAACAGGTAAACCAAACAGACAGTGCAAACGTGTGTTTGAAGTGTCCATCAGGCGAAGAGAACGCGCTCTTTCCTTAGTGTTCTCAAAAGTGCACGTCGAAAGCGTGTGCTCTCTCTTTAGGGCTTTGAGTCTGTTATAGGTTTAGGACAGCATTATCATTAAACTCAACCAAAACAACATGGAATTATCAAGGATAAATTTGGCAGATGATTATAATTGTTGAGTTATAATCCAGTATAATTAATATGAAATATGCATATAAAAATGTAAAACTATTATTTAAAATAGCCGTGGGGGATGACAGGATAAATATACCTTCGATCAAGGCCAAAACTTTGTAAGTTTGTAAGGAGCCAATAAAATACTACACCACATGTATGATCATCTTGGCTATATATTACGGTGGCGTATTGCCTCATACATAATATGTTTTCCACTCAATTATGTCGTTAAGACATCTTTACATCTTTTTCTCATAATAACGAGATGTTATGTCGTTAAAACGACATATTTTGTACGTGTACGAAAAATACCTTTATACCTTTATCTGATCTATAGAGCTCATAGCCTATATCAGTTCGATTTACATTTATTTTGTTTAGCGCTTTTCACAATACTCAGTCCTATAGTTTTAAGCAGCTTTATAGGAAATGCTTTAACATTACAATTTGGAGTACATAATCTGTTATCAAAGGTGACTGTACAAGTTATGGCCTAATTTCAGACATATATAGCCTACATACATAGGCTATATGTAGTTAGCTAACATTAATTTAAACAATGTAGCCTATTAAGGTAGAAACAATGAGCGATGTCCAGAAAAATGTGTAGACATAGCTTATATTAAACGCTGTAGCCTACTAAGAAAGCATAGGTACTACACAGAAAAATGTATTCGTGCAGAATTTGATATTTTAATAGCCTATCACTTAGTAGGCTACATTAAGAGACCTTAAGCTTTTTCTTTATAACGGTTTTCTATAAGAGAAAAACACTTAATTAAACGAACTGCGTTCATATCTTTGCTGTACATAGTATGGTTTAGTATGGTGTTTACTGAGTTTGGTCTTCTATGTCACACATTACACAAGCATTAAGCTTTAAACATGTATTTTAGGCTATTTCCACAACAAATCTATAATGGTATTCATAATGAGAATAGTTATAAAAAGTATAAAATAATCATAAACAAATTATAGCATTCATTACAAACAATATTTATTTTAAAGCCTAAAATATTATTTAAATCGAAACTGTTGGGCTCTCATTCGGCACAAATCCAATTGTTTTTTAGCACTTGGACGTTAAAATATATTTACGCCTATTATGTTGTTAAACAATGCTTTCATGTCCCAAAACCACACCCTTCAGATGCGCAAAAACATGTTTGGAACAGGGCCGATTATTTCAATATTAGGGGAATGAAATATGAATTATAATCATTCTAAATTACCTGGTATTATTCATGAATATTCAATAAGAATATCGACAAACTTTAGGCTATTTTGTATTTGTCTAGATTGGCAATATGTAGCTATTATTTTCTTTTTAATATTTTTTCCAATACATGTAATCTTTTAAACACTATTATTATTTTTTAAACTCTGCCTTTGTGCAAATTAACTTGGATGTATAACAAAATTTAGTAGTTTAGGCTTTAAAATATTGTTTGTAGGTAACGAATGACAATATAATTTATGTTTATTTAATACTTATATTTTGTATAGAACAATTTAAAGGATTTGTTGTGAAAATAGCTTAAAATACATGTTTATCGTATTTTTTTGTAAAATTTCGTTTTCACCGGCTATCCCGGCTTCAGGTTGGCATAGGGGCATTTAATCCCATAGGGGGGCACCACTACTTAGGTATTTTTAGTTCCCCTACAAATCTTTTCAATTTAATGGTATTCAGAAAAACAGAACAATAATGAAAAATATAATATATATTTTCCATATGCACTAGTATTTAGATGCTATAGCCTATAGCCTATTTATTATTTAAACTCTCTGATTGTACACAGATATTTAAAATGAGCAGTGGAACTTTTTCTGTATTTGGTTGACTGTATTTTGTTTTGACAATAAACAGGCTGTGAAGTCAAGTTATAGTAGGCTAGCTACTAAAACTGATAGTCTATGGCGCCGGCGCGTTCACTTGATTTTTTTTTTTTTATAAAAGCGTAAACAACTTAAAATACTCAGACATTTATGGTCATAAGAGTAATACCATTCCAATCTGTGTAGGTATAACTATTATTGTAACTATTATTTGTACTCACACAATAAAACATTGCTTGAAAAATAAAGACAAGCAATGCCTTTTAAATGAACTTCTCAAAAATGAATGGAAACTCAGCATATTAGATGGTCTACTTGTCGAAACTTTGTACTTGTACTTTTTTTTCTTTCATTTTCTTAATATGTTAATTATTTAGGTTTAATATATTTTGTGTATGCCTAGCTATATAGGAAGAAGCTATTTATTCCTTTTATAAGATTTTATGTCGTTTCTTCTCCGTTCACAGAAGCGCTGCATGCGATGCAATGAATCCTCCTGTTTTGTTGTTTCTTCTATATAGCCTAGGCTAAAACTGAACCCCTGGGATTTTTTCCTCATTCTAATTTCGTTTAATTCTAATTTAACATAATCTTGTCGGTTAATGAAAGGATCGCCTCAGGGGGAGAAAGGAAATTATATTTAAATTTTTAACTAATATTTAGGCTATATTTTCTTAAATTTCAGGTTTATTTCGATTAGCATAAATGTTTTGAATAGTTTTTTTTTTTTTTTAGTTAACTATAGGCAAGGATAATATCCTTGCCTAGACAAAACACCCACAGAACTGCAGTATAGCCACAGTCATTTTTCCAGCTGTTTGAGCCACGAATATTTACAAATATTCACGAATTATTTAATGCCGTCTGAGACACAATCTCTGACCGGGAGTCTCAGACTCATCGAGGCCAATAAACCTTTTAAGAATAATGACACAAATGTTGGAAAAGTAATGTAGATATTTTTGGAGGTAGGCTATTGTCTCCACTTTCATTTATCAGTTTTATTTTGATAAATAGGTCAATGACAATATAGCATTATTGTTGTATCCGTAGTGTCAGGCCTGTTTACCGGTATTTTAGCTATATTATTTTTGAATAGGCCTATAATAAAATGCGACTGAAACACCAATGATATTTTTTTCTCTTTTATTAGGCTAGAAACTGCATAGGCTATAATATTGTGTTCATTATTCTATGGGCATTGCCATCGATACAGGCATCGAAATGTATTTTACACTATATTTGCTTATGCTTTTCGAGTGCGGAAGTGTGATAAAGGCACTGATCTAGGATAAATTCTCTATTATAGATCAGATAAAGGTAGCCTATATGTTCACGTCATATATGCCTACAAAATATGTCGTTTTAACGACATAACATCTCGTTATTATGAGAAAAAGATGTCTTAACGACATAATTGAGTGGAAAAAATATTATGTATGAGGCAATACGCCACCGTAATATATAGCCAAGATGATCATACATGTGGTGTAGTATTTTATTGGCTCCTTACAAACTTACAAAGTTTTGGCCTTGATCGAAGGTATACTATTTATCCTGTCATCCCCCACGGCTATTTTAAATAATAGTTTTACATTTTTATATGCATATTTCATATTAATTATACTGGATTATAACTCAACAATTATAATCATCTGCCAAATTTATCCTTGATAATTCCATGTTGTTTTGGTTGAGTTTAATGATAATGCTGTCCTAAACCTATAACAGACTTAAAGCCCTAAAGAGTGAGCACACGCTTTCGACGTGCACTTTTGAGAACACTAAGGAAAGAGCGCGTTCTCTTCGCCTGATGGACACTTCAAACACACGTTTGCACTGTCTGATTGGTTTACCTGTTTACACGTTCATAACGAGCGTTTTGTCTGACTCAAAACGCACGTATTCGACGCCCATTTTCGTTATGATAAACGCACGTCAAAAACGCGCGTTTTTTGTCACTCCAAAGCGCACGTCAAGAACGCGCGTTTTAATAGCAAATCACACGTCGAGAACGCGCGTTTAGGTACACAAAAACGCGCGTTCTTGACGCGCGTTTTCCATGATACCAAAGCGCGCGTTAAGAACGCGCGTTCTTAACGCAAATCACACGTCGAGGACGCGCGTTTTGCTGCCAAAACGCGCGCTTTTGACGCGTCAGTGTGCAATCAGTCGTCCGACCAGGCGTTTGTGAGTACTTTGGCTTGCCATAATCGGCAGCATCAGACGCGCTGAGAGCCGCTCAATCACACGACACGATTTACCTGAACACACGCACATGCATCAAATCCACTTAAAACCCACGAGATGAACCGATCTACCCATTTCCCGAATATAAAATCCCGAGCCTGATGCATCATAACGCATTTCCAGTAAACACCGCAAGAGATATTGATGAAGCTTAGACGCCTCCAAACTGAAGTGTGTTGATGATGTGAGATGATGCTGTAAAGGGACCTCCTGCGTCTCCTCCCCTCCCTCCTGCTCTCTTACCCCTCATTTCCACTCCTCATTTCGCGTTCACCCACGAGAAGATCTCCGAGCGTCCAGCATCATGTCCTCAGACGTCCAGCTGCGCGAGCGAACGGACCCGGAGAGCAGCGAGCCAGCGGGCGACGGGAGCGACTGAGAGCAGGTAGGACAAACTATCCGACTGCTGCGTGTTATTTAAAAACATTTCAACAGATTTGTTACATGATCGCGCGTTCATAGCTGCAAACAAATGAACGCGCACGTGCAATCAACACAAACCCATTCAATGTTGTTTTAATGTTGAAATCGATGGAAAGCAGCAGGAAACGCGGAGCGCTGTGCATTGAGCTGTTGAACTTGACGCTCCATGGAGACTCCAAAAGCAACGCGTGTTTCACGCGCTTTTTCGTTCATAACTCACTCAAGCACGTAAGCAACTTAAAGACTTCATTCAGCAGAGACCATTTAGACCATTTTAGGCGGCGCGCAACCAGAGCCGTCCGCGCGCCTACAGAAGTCAAGCGGGATTTACGCGCAATCCAACTCGAATTGTTCTGGACATTTTTGGCTAAAGCATCTAGCCATCAGATTAAACATCCGAGGTTTAGAAGCAACACATTTGGCTGCTTTCATTGCCTTTTGAGTTGTGCGTAAAAGCTTTTGCACACTGAACTTGCATCTAAAATCTAATTTAATCACACTGGACGGACTAATTATGTAACTAGCCCACATCTAATTGGTCAGTTGGTCATGCATCTGAACTAAATAATGCATAAATGTCTGCACAGGTCGACTGCTATTAAAGAAAATGTCATTGTTTCAGGACACAACTGATTCTCCATCTGATTTGATGGACAGGTCTCTGTGGCGCGCGATTTTCTCGCATGTTCACGGCTGTATTAGTGATGCACGTTCACATATCTTTAACAGAAATAACTCGATCAAACTCATATATTTGTCTCCAACCAAACAGACATTTGGAAATCACTGGGTGCGGGATGGAGGATTTATCTAATGCGCGTTTAACAGTTTGGTTTTATTCTCCGAATGTAGTATTATTTGACTGTTTAGGATCAGTTTGATTAGTCTGAAATGAAAATCATGTATAAATCGGTCCTCTATTATCACTCACTGGCCTCTAATGTTTGGATAAGGATGAACTGTTATTAATCAATGAAGTTGAATCACTTGTGCTCTTAGTTTTCGTGTAAAATCTCTGATTTATTCCCTCTGTTGCTCTCTTTATGGATCAGAGCACGCGCGTGGGATTGATCAGATTCTCGTCGATAATCAAAGCGCGTCACGCGGCAGGTGCTCTAATCTGCTATTTTTAACGCATTTATTTCACAGAGAGGAAAAACAGAGATTCACTCATGACTGCTCATAATTTAGGTATTGATTCCACTTGTGCTCAAGAAAGGATTGATTATTGTACAGGACACGAGCAGCATATTGATAATCAGTGGATTTGGCACTCATGGATTGTTGCTCTGCTTTTGGGTGGATTCGTTACAAGTGCGTAAAATGAGGTAAAGGGAAGATAAATAGAAAATTCACGCGTGAAGACGCGGAGGAACCAAGCGGAACAGGTGAAATCCTCGGGAACTAACGGCTCGCGCGCACTTTATTGGCTTTATTGAGAGTGAAGTGGTTTCGTGAGATGTTGTTCAAGCTCTTGGCGCGTTCTGTCCCGAAGAGTGCGCGTTACATGCAGACGGGAGCGCGCATGGAGATTCGCAAATGTTCACAAGTAAATGGAAAAAACATTTTAATTCCTACAATAAAACCTGATTTTTACAAGAAATATAAATCACTATCATTATAATTTATGGCTCAAGTGCATCCTAATTCTCTCACATTTGTTTTTTTTATTTTTAATTTAGCAAAACACAATTACAGTGTAGCTTCTCATTACCACTCTTAAAGGGCTTATTAAATCAAAATGTGAGTTTTGTGACCTTTAGTTGTGCATCTCTGAGCTCATCTACATGCTTCTGTTCTCCTAAAAGTTGTCTAAATTTACTTTCAGCATATAAATGTACAAACAAGTTTCTCTCTTCCTGGAAAACTGACCGAAAATATCGATGACTGCAGATTTCTTTGTCCAATCAAACGATCTGTAGAATGACCCGCCCCCCTTGATGTCACGTGACACAGATGTAACTGTTTACAGAACACTTGCAGGTTCAGTCCACCTGGAGCAACATCTCAGGTGATGCGATGCAGTCACGCTAAACGCAGATAAACAGAGTCCTAGACAGGGTCACCTGATCCTGACATTCACACAACTAGACAATAAACTTTAAGCAGAAAGAAATTACATATAACAATCCTAGCACAATACTAAATATGCCAAGACAGGAAAATAATAACACAAAAATACATAATATTAATAAAAAAAACCCATATTTTAGCATTACATTCTATCATATTTTAGTATTGAAAATTATATTACACATAATAACATTCTAATATAATTTATATATTTACATATAACTACAAATTTAATATATATAATTAAAATATATAAATATTATTGTATTATAAATTATATATATATTATTTAATTTTAATTAAATATATATATATAATCCTATTATTTATTAATTAAATATATTGTGTTCATCAAAGCATCACTGTTAAAGTCCAGCTGAAGGGCCTGACGCTGCATGTCACCTGTGCCTCATTATACACCTTTTCATTTTATACCTCTATTTTAAGACTCTTCTGTGGCTGATGGCGGCCGGGAAAGAAAAGATGTAATTATCTCCGTTGTGTTCACATCAACACTCAATAACACACATCAGCTGCTGCGTGAGTCTGTGTGGCCTTTTTACTACGGTGCTTTTTGCATTGTCTGAATCAGGCCGTCAAAGTCTGAGCCGTTGATGGACACCTTCTGCTTCAAAGAGAAGCACATGCTCATTAACGCTGACCTGTGTGTGTGTGTGTGTCTGTAATGTCAGCCATTCAGAGTTTAATGTAGACAGTATTGTTGTGACGTTAATGACCCCGTGAGAGTGTTTAGGTGAATAATTTTATGGAGTCGCAGTTGATATCATTTAGTTAGACTGACTGACAGCATGTCCTGTACACACACACACACACACTTAGTGTAGCAAGTCAATTACATTGAGGGCCTTTGGTACTGAGGGTGTGTGTGTTCAGAAATCATTGCTCCTGCTTTATTTGCTGCACTAGTTGTTTATCACAGAAACTAAATGCACAACAGTGGGACCTAAAAGAAAGAACGAGAAAAGAGGAAGAATGTCATTGAGCGTCTGATCTGAGCATCTGTTGGGTTTAAAGTCATCTAATGATTTCTGCAGGACCTCGACTGAAATATTTTAGAGGCAAAAGCATGTGTGTGTGTTTACTGAACTAGAGTTTAGAGACAAATGTGGCATGAAATGGAAACTGCTACCTTTTTTTTCTTCCCTATTGTGATGTATATCAGAGTGAAATGACAGTATTTGATTTTTTTTCCATTGGGCATATATATATATATTTATGCATTTTGGCAGACAATTTTATCCAAAGCAATTTAAATTGCATTCAAGGTACACATTAACATTTTATCAGTTTATTCATCAGTTTCCCTTGGAATCAAACCCATGACCTATAGCATGATTTATATATATATAAGTCTATGGTATGTTCTCATTTTAATGTGTGAAGTGAAGTTTTTGTTCTCCTGTCGAGTCAAAAAGAAAAGCGAGAGAAAATCGGAGCAGTGTTTCGTATCTCAGATCTACTCTCAAAAATGTAAATCCTGTCAAAATGTCCTCATCCTGTATGATCTTCGGTGGATCACAAAAGGAGATATTTAGCAGAATATACAGGTGCTTTTTTCCTTCAGATTAAAGTGGCTGTGATTTTTGGCTGAACCGTTCCTTTAATGATCTCTCACACTCTCTCCTGCATCTCATCATCTTCACAGCAGGTTTGCAAAACCTCCATCATTTGTTCCACAAAGGGAGACAAATGAAAAAGATATGCAAATGTACTTACTGTTTCCTGGAGCCTGTAGAGCTCAGCCCAGAGGAGAGTGTTACTGCTCAGATGTTGCTCGTTCGCAGCTCAGGAGACATTATGCCGTTCTCATTCACTTTATCTCATCTTTGTTTCATATGTTTCTCCTGAGGAGAAATAAAAAGACACAAATGAGTTAGCGGTTGTAAGAATGAATGTGGAGCAACTTCTGATGAGAAATGTTTGAGCTCATACTGAGAGTCTGATGGCGACTCACGACTGAGTGGAGCTGGTAAACCTCAAGATGGACGTCCAAAACTGTGGGTGAAGAAAGTTGTTTGAGATATTGTATGTAGAGAAGAGCTGTTTTAGAGTAATTGATATACTACCAAAGATTTTATTAATATTTATATAGTAGAGTAATTGAAGAGTAGTTTGGCATTGAAAAAGGTCACATGTGACTGAAACCTTTGCCTTTTTTTCAGTAAAGTTTTGTTTTTTGTCTCGCATCTGTTTTTTCATCTTTGGTGGAGTGTGTGGACTCTTTTGAAATGACTCACTTATATAGTGAAATATTATCACAATCAACTAGTGAGGACATTTTATGCTTATAAAAGGCTTATAAATTGGCCAAAACATGTTTTTATTTAAAGGGGACCTATTATGCCACTTTTCACAAGATGTAATATAAGTCTCTAGTGTCCCCAGAATGTGTCTGTGAAGTTTCAGCTCAAAATCCCCCACAGATCATTTATTATAGCATGTTGTAAATGCCCATTTTTGAGTGGAAGGAAAAACTGTTTTCATGCATGTACTTTTAAATGCAAATGAGCTGCTGCTCCCCACCACACTTTCCAGAAGAGGGCGGAGCCAGTTGCATCAGATACTCTGCCAAAACATCTGTTTGGTTTTGATCATCATCTCTATCCATGCTCACCTGACATTGCAGGCCTTTGTCATCATGAACGTTTTTTTATTTTAAAGCCGTATTAGTTTAAACTTCTGATATATGTTTTTCTGAGCGCACACATCTGAAGCACGCGCACAGAAAGCTGTCTGTCAGACGGCGCGTCACCTGAGCATTAAACTAAGTTCTCTTTCACGTATTATTGTGCTTAAACTGTCGAAACGTGCTTAAACTGCATGTGAACATAAACAGCAGGGAAAGAAATCGCATGTGTATATTAGATCTGTAATTTAAAGTGACAGTAGCATAATATACAGTACCTACTGCTGTTAATATGAACCAAACAACAAAAGAAAATCAGAAAATCACTCATTGCTCTTGACTGAATAACTTTAGTAACTTTCATAAGAATACATTTCTTACTTGAATGCTGCTGTTAAATGCTCTGGTGAGGAGATAAACATGGCGGACTCTGTACGGCTCACTCAGGGGAGGAGCTAAGCTAATAGGGCAGATTCCGTCACCAGACGTGGGCGGGGACTGTGCAATGTGACGTCACATTGGATCACATTCCTGGACGGCTCATTTTGTGACAATAACAAACGGGGTGGATGGATATTTACCAAAGTAGGGTGGTTGTTTACACACAGCAGACACATAATTATGTGCAAAAACAATATAAATGTGAATTTTGAATAATAGCTCCCCTTTAAATCTAGTGCTTTGCACATGTTTCTGTGATGGGCAGGTTTAGGCCATAGAAAATATGTGTCCAAACTAATATAGTGAAACAAAATCTGACAGTAAAGGAGGAAGATTATACACAGTTATTTTACCACAAGCAACGTGACCCTAGAACCAACAGGGGCAACACACACACACACACACACACATGCAGGCTACTTCATGACATTCAGAGCAGTGACACACACTCCTCTCCCCCACGGGCGTCTGTCTTAAATGGCACACACTGAGGCGGCGAGTGTGTGTGAGCAGTCAGTCTGTTGACACACTCTGGTGATCTCTCAGCGACACGGCGTGTTTGAGGGATTTTTCTACATTTCACATCTGATATTCTCTGTGCAGAACTCCAGAGGCACAAAACGCTGTCAGACACGAGCTGATCTGACAGGACAGAGGAAACTGTGTGTGTTTGAGAGGCCTGGAGGTTACTGTGTATCAGTGAAATAGCACGGCACCCCTGGTGAGCTTTTGCTCGTGTTACATTTACACTGTAAGGCTTAATGTGTAGAGATGATATTTCCACACATCCGATTTTGTCCAATCTGTTAACGTTCATTTAAAGGAGCAGTGAAAAACAAACATTCCAAATCGGGTGAAAACGCAAACAGTCATGTGACTTCATCTATCAGGCTCAAACGTGTCATATTAGAAACAAAAAAGTTCATAAGTTCAAAAAATTGATTGAATTGTATATTTGCATGAGAAACAGACTCAAATTTAAATCATTATTCACTAATAATCTTCACATACACGTTTGGCGTTTTGTCTCTGCTATTATTCATTTAAATGAACAGTTCACTGAAAAACAAATATTCATGTCGTTTCATAACCATACGACTTTGAAATGGTCATCTGATAAGCTCCAAATCAATATACAATGCTGGGTAAATTACTGAGTACAAATTACATGATGGGATTTTTAGTTAGTAATGTGATCTGTTACATTACACATTTTAGGTAATAAAATCAGATTACTTTTACATTACTTTTGACCTTACTTTTAGCCTTATCACATAGATTATGTAATCTAGATTACATATAATCAGTTACTAGCCAGCACTGATTATATAATCCAAAATCATCTGAATAGATTTGCATGAAAAACAGTAAAATTTAAGTCATCATAGACTGATAATCTTACAGGATGTTTAACATTAGTTTAGTAACCTCTAAATGATAAATTGTGTTATCATTGTCTGAGAGAGTGAATAAAACAAATCAAACACATGATTTTTATTATTTTTAATAGCATTATTTTGGACATATTTTTATGGTACACAAAAAAGTGAATTTCCTTCAAATATCTATACAACAAATTTGAATTATTGATTAATGTAACTAGCGACAGCATCAACATATCTTTAATAAACATTAAAGGCACAATATGTAATTTTCGCCACTAGAGGTCACTTATTCAAAACAAAGGCATAGCTTTGCATATGTGGGGTAACGCAGCGCTGTTTTATCATTTTAGATACATTTGTGTGTTGAAAATTTATATAATGCTACTCTGTGCATTCTCTGTGCATTCATTTACTCTGTAAATCAAGAAAACGACATTTAAACAATAAGTCTTACTGTGTTGAGCTATATAACATGATTAGTTTTGTGTTGATAAATGTATCAAAACAGTTGCTCACCTGTCTAATAATACACATAATATATTAAATCGTCTTTGGTGCTTCAATGGTTTCTACATAATCGAGAGTAACGTGGGTTTGATGCCATTGATAGGTGACGCACGGACACGGTGGCTGATTTCTCTGGATTTAAACATTCTTGGAAACATTTGGGATAATGTAAGTACACAAGACAACAAAACATATAACACTGTTCTAGTGGTTTTTGGATATTTTAATCATCCTTTAAATATATCCATATAATATTAATCAACCAATCTCGCTGTTATTGCAAACTTACATGCATCACTTATTCTCATGCATTTACTAACACTGAGCACCATGTGATGATTTCAATCCCGAACTTGCCTATTTGTCGACGACAATGACATTTAGGTGCACATCAGATGACTAGATCCCCATTTGAAATTAAATACAAACAAATCTAGTTTAACGTTTCTGCTGTAAAAACATTAGCTTCTGTCTTTCATCCTCATGACTTTCTCTGTTTAAACAAATTGAACACACTAGCGCAGTAATTCAGTAAAATGCCGACACATAACCCTGCGTAAACACGGCGGGCCGCCACAGCCAGTCGAAAATATGAGCGACGCGTTCCAGTTCCTCAAACTATAATCAAATCTGAATTCAGAGATCGCTTTTACAATGTGCAGAAGCTGCGGCGTGATTTAATTTACCCTGCACACTTCACGACGCTCTCCGGCGGCTCGGATACATCATCCCTAAGTAGTGTGCTCGCTGACGGCCGGCCCAACATCAGAGGAACGACATTTGGAAAGCGGCAGGATTCTAGAAGAATGTGTTTAGATTCAGAGACGCCTGTTTTACATCCTCACACCCCCCGTGTGTTATGCAAACTTGCAGAACGCAGGTTTTATTTGTATGGGTTTCAGCATTTGTCCTCTAGAAACCCGAAACACTAAGATTATCAAACTCAGAAGGTGATTGAACCATCTTTAAATTTGAAGCCTGGAAGATCAAGTACAGATATAGTTGTGTGTGAGAGACAAACTAGCAAAATGATCAATAAGTCTGGTAGGATTAAGGATGGTTTAAGTGTGCGGTTAGACTGAAATCAGTATTCATGGCCGGCGTTCATCCTTCATTTAAAGTGCATAAAGTGGACTAACAGCGCTGGACACGACCCAACACAAGGTCATCAACCCAGTTTTCCCAGTGCATTTACGGCAATCAATACACACACAAACTCGTAGGTAAATCAGTCTGGATCTGGCAGGATTCCTGTGTCTGGATATTCTGCCTTACTGTCCGTCTTCCAAACGAAATAAGATTCAGATATCTTTAGACCTGAAGCACCAGAACAGACTGTTCCAAAAACAGAGAGTGAACCGACGGAGACACCGTGTAATAGACTTAAACACAGAGAACACTTTACAAATATATGCTCTCATAACTTCTGGTCGTGGGAATAGAGAGAAATGTTCCAGACTGAGATTTTGTTGATCGGTAGATGAACTTTACATGAATGGCACTATAGCGGCCCTCTTGGCTAAGGTGCTACGAATTGAGCTTGATGCACTTGAGTATGATGAGATACGATCAATACACTCAGAACTATACAAGCGAACAGCTGTTGTCGCGTCTCAATGCAGGTGAACCAGCAGGAAACAGATGGACTCGTGTGTCTGAGTGGCTCTACAGGACGGCAGACCCTCCTGAGACCCAAACACAGAAACATTTAGATTCCTCACACACTCCTCCGTCCTAATTACACAAGCCTTCTGATGCGCTTCTCCAGAGAGCCTCTTTCCAATTATCTATATGCTAGCGATTCATCTCTTTCTGTTTCTCTCTCTCCATCTATTACACCTCCACTCGCTCGTTTTCTTCCACTGCCTCATTACGGGGAGAGAAACGGATGGAGAGCCGTGTGACGGTTTGACCGAAGCAGCTTAGTATTTCACCTGGAAAAGGTGATAATGACAAGAAAAAACACAACCGTTCAATATAGAAATAAATGACTGAATATTGACCCCTGCTGACACCACTTCAGGCGTATGTGTGTGTGAATACTGCTCAGATCAATTCAGTTCACTGTAACTGAACTCCTAAAAAGTGGAAATTTACTCACCTTTGTGTCGTTCCGACCCCGTATGTCTTTAGTTCTTCTGTGGAACACAAAATGAGATGCTTTGATGAATCAGTGATGAAAAGAAAAGCACCTTAATGACTACTGTAAGTCTTTAGAAGTCAAATAATAGAGTTATTCTACCTGGAATTGATGTTGAACATTGGTTTTTCTGTCACTTGATCATCGCAATGCAGCAAGTTTGGCTTCGGAAGACTTGTAATATAGTGTAAGTTCAGTCAGGACCACTTCTGTCAAAGATAATTGACAATTAGCATACAGTTTGGATTGGCGGATAATACTACAGAACTGAAGCAACATTAGTGATATCTGTTAGGGGTGTAACGGTACATGTATTCATCCCGAACCGTCACAGTTCAGTTCATACTGTCAAACAATGAATATAGTCAGTCACAGACAATCCACACTCCAATCCAGAAGGTGGCGTGAGCGGTAATGCAATATTGTTTGCTAACCGCCATAACGGAATAAGAGCAGAAGAAGAACAGCGCATATGCGAATGACTTGAGCAGTTGTAAACAAAGTCCACTACATAGTGCACACACATCGAATGCGTATTTCTGCACTCATGGACAAAGGAGAATACTTTGAAAGGCTTGTGCACTCAACTGTGTATTTGACCTTCTTCTTTCTGGTACAGTCGGATTACATTAATAAATATCCTGACGCGTACAAGCTTTATAATGGCGACCAACGAGTATGAAGCTCGAGAAAGTGCATCCATCCATCATAAATGTACTCCACACGGCTCCGGAGGGTTGTCAAAAGCCTTCTGGAGTGAAGCGTTGCATTTGTGTAAGAAAAATATGTATATTTAACACGTCATTAAGTAAAATATCTAGCTTCCACCAGACCACCTTCCATTTTCAACTTGCGAAAAAAGCCTAACTGATGCCATGTCAGTTCAATATGGAAGGCGTAGGATGCGCTACGCAAGCGAGAGGCATTACACTTTTTTTGTAAGTTAAATACAGAAGGCGGTCTTGTGGAAGCTAGATATTTTACTTAATGACGTGTTAAATATGGATATTTTTCTTACACAAATGCATTGCTTCACTTCAGAAGGCCTTTATAAACCCTCCAGAGCTGTGTGGAGTACATTTATGATGGATGGAAGCACTTTCTTGAGCTTCCTACTTGTTTTCTGTTGCATCAGGATATTTATTAATATAACTCCAATTGTGTTCATCAGAAAGAAGAAAGTCAAATACACCTAGGACGCTTTAGGAAGAGTAAATCGTGGGGTAATTTTCATTTTAAAGTGAACTAATCTTTTAACAACTACCTTACTATTAATAAACAGTAACTACGTGTTTATTGAGGTAAAAGTCATAGTTAATAGTTAGTTGATAGTGAGAGCTGGACCCTAAACTAAAGTGTGACCATTTTTCCTATTGTACCGAAATCGTACCAAACCGTGACTTCTGTGTACCATTACACCCCTAATGTCTGTAATTCATTAATGTTCTTGATGACAATGACATTAGGGAATGTCAGAGGCTAAATCCTGACTGTGGACAAGAGGAGATGGTGGAGGGTAATTAGCTCCCGAGCAACACAATGAAAGCAGCTGAAGGATAACTGAAAAGGCAACTTAAATAGGAATGCTGTGGTATGCGTCGTATTCCTATAGGAAGACATGGATCAGCTGAGCGTCAGCTGATGCAAGCTTGACTAACATATGACCTGCCAGAATTGATGCTATACGCTTGATTTTTGAATGTATGAATGTACTGGGGAAAAAAAACACAAGTAAGAAAATCATTTTTTTGCCATGCATGTTTACCTTTTTGGAGCTTGCACAGGTTGTGGCCATTTTAACGCTCTTAAAAATTCCCCCATTTGTGTAGAAAAGGCCCGTGTGTTTGTGAATGTGAATGTATTTACACAATAACAGTGTCATGCACTCAGCCACTCAATGTTTCGCTCTCCACTGCATTAACCGATTCGCTTGGCTTCGATACAACAGAGAAAACAGAATCTCTGAATTGCTTGGGGAGACGCCAGGAGCGGCAGATTGTTCCTGTAACCCCACTAACCCATCAACTGAAAAAAACAGGAAAGGGCCTAGGATTGAACCTTGAGGGCCCCCACACCCGGAGGAGATCCCTTTTATCATCAACTTTTATTACATGTTTTCTGTACAAACACTATGACCGCTCAATAACTCATGAGCGACCAGATGAAACGATAACGGGAAGCAAGCTTCAGTTTGAAACAATATTCTTCACTACCAAACATGGCTCAAATAGGAAGCAACAGCAGAGATTCACCCTGGAGACAAACCGATCAGTCCTACAACAACCGGAGTTTGTGTTTGCTCTAGACATTTAAAGGAAAACCAACTTTCTTTTTGGCTCTGAAACGTTGTACTGCGAGGACTTGAGTACTAAATTGGAGATATTATATTCTCCATATATAAACGCAGCAACATCATAGTTAGTTCATGTTACCTTAGGTCGACATTGACAAAGATTATTAAAAAAATATGGCTCACTGCCAGTTCATTTTACTTAATATATTAAGCAATGTTAACAAATGAGACCTTATTGAAAAGTGAAACACTTGTGGTCTTTTTCTCAGCAGAAATATCTGAGACGAATTTAACATAGTGCCATTTTTACGGGTTGCGTAAAGTACATTATAGTTAAAACACTGTGCGAATCATCACTTCTTTGAGGTCTTTAGGCGATGCTTTAGTACAGAGCTAATCTGACTGAGCGCGGAGGGCTTGTACATCCCGCTTAAAAGCCCCCCAGAGGCTCGTCCCCGGGATACGGCTGACGATGCCGGGGTTATTGGCCTCTGAATTCTGCTCCACTCCTGTGACTTTGAGAGATCAGCACTCTGTTCTAGATCACAGACATCCGCGGCTGAGCGAGGGACTTTGAAAAGCTCTGATGGTATCAGGTGTGCGTGTTGCTCAGGCACTGGAAAGTGTTTCCCTCTTCCTTTTAATGAAATATACCAGTTTTGATTGGTTTCCGCATCTAATTCAAACTTTTATCTCTTGGATGAGTACACATACGATTCATGAAAGATTACTTGATAGCGTTTGTTTTTGTAGTTTTTACCAAACATCTCAGTTTTTTAAGAGACATTTTGTTTTGTTTGAAGATGTGCACTTCAGCACTTTCAGCTGGATGTTTTTGCTCACCAGATTACATCTGTTTATATTGTAACATTTTTTCATTTTAAAGGGATTTTACTGTTTTCGTTCAAGTTCTTCGTATGCTCCAGCTTATTGTGGGGCTTGTAATTACACCATTAGTGTTGCTCTGAAAGGGAAATGAAAGCCTTCAGCCAAAGAAATGGCATTAAAATGAAAAGGATGGAAATTTACATCACAAACAGACAGCTGCAAAACACTGCACTGTTTCTAAAAGGCTTTCTGAAAGTACTGCAGTCTTGCTGAAATTATAGTTTGCGATGTTAAAGAGGACTCCATTGTTGCAGCTCCTCTCTTCCCAGTCTGTCAGTAACGCTCTGTTTAGTTCCTGTCTCTACGAAGCCCCTCCTTCTGAAAAGCACAATGTGCTCTGATTGGTCGGCTGGACCATGTCCCGCCCCTTACCATAAACGCCAGTTTCAACACACTACTAACTAACTCAGCCAGGCCCCGCCCCTTTATTCTGCGTATGAATTATTTAAATGAGGAATATTGTGACGTGTTCATTCACGCAAGAAATCTCAAGACTACAATGGAGCCTGTGATGAGCAGGGCGGGCGAGAGCCGTGAGGGAACGGCGCGAGGCCGGTGACGCGAGTGATAATGAGCGTCACCTGCGAGGCGTGCCGGCCTCGAGTCTCTCACGGAGGAGCTCCGGAGGCATAAAAGGAGGAGCGACTACAGTGAAGAACGAGAGAGGACCAGGCCTGGACTTTATTTTATGGTTTATAATGTTTGTGTGGCCGGCAGACGTCCGCGAGGGTCTGCCGGCATTACTTTCGTTTTGTTGTTTGTTTATTTTGAATTAAAGTTTTGTTGAATGTTTGCCGGTTCCCGCCTCCTTCTTCCCACAACTACTAACCTCGTTACAGAGCCGTTTTAGGAAGTTCGGAAACAGTGACACTTGTATAGTGGGACTTTTTCATGCTCAAACAGCAATATTACACACTAAAGAAATACGAAGTGAACATGTAAAAAAGTGTAATAAGTCCTCTTTAACAAAACTTCTGCTGTAGGTTTATGTTTTATCTGTAGATTTGAGCCGTTCTGCTGTCATTATATCTGGTCAAACAGTGAACGCTCGAATACTAAAGTGTATGGGATCCGGCAGAGACTCAGTTTTCCACACAGCAGAATCTGCCTGTTCTGATTACCAGAGAGCAGGTACAGAGCGTTTTTGAGTGAGAGCTCCGGCGCTGTCACACTCAGAACCGGTCCTGGCATTTACATCTCCAGACAGCAGAACATCGCCCTGGGCCTGAAAGCACCACTTCCAGTCTGGGGCTTGTGGGAAAAACGACCTTGTTATTCTAACGGCTTGTTTCGGCACTGTCTGTACTGAATCAGAACTGGGTCATTATCAGAGTGTGTATGATTTCAGATTTACATGAAACAATCAGGAGAACGTAACAGAGAAGGCGCCAGGGTTATTATCATTACCTAAAACTGTAAAAGCATTTCTGCTAATTGAAATAAAGCTGGAAAAAAAAAATATTAGTTGAAAAACTTAAAGTAAATGGAAATAAAAAATGCTGCCTTGAAGCACTATAATTTTTAACTGGAAATAAATAAAAACTAAAACTGAAATAAAATACAAATAAATAAATAAACCTAAATAGCAATATTTAAAAAAATGACAAAAGCACTTTAAAAAATTGCAATTTTAACTAAAATTAACATGAAAACTAAATGTTTAAAATTAAAGTTAATATTAATAAAACTATAATAAGAAGAAAATATATTAATAACATTTTAATGAAACAATATTTTTCTACTTCACTATAAGATAAATATAAATAAACTGAAATTATAATTCATGTAGAAACTGTTGTTGACTTTAACTCATAATGATAAGTTACGCAAGCAAGTTACACTCAACTCAAGATTCAACTAATTTTTTTTAATTCAGTTTAAAATAATTCAAGTTTAAATGACTTATACAGCCAAGTTGATTGTACTTAAAAATTTAAGGCAGCAAATGAATTTTTGTTTTTTTATATATAGAAATATATATTTTTTTATTATTATTTTTAGAACCTTTTTCATCACATTTACCTGAAAATTCACATTACTAAAATGTGAAAATAAAATGAAAAAAGAAAACAAATGATTGACCATTGACAATAATTACAAAATAAAAAAGGAAGAACTCAATAAAACATTTGGAAGGATTACAATATTGGGAATTTTGCTTAAATGTAATTAAATATAGAAATGCAACAACAACAACAAATCTACATATATAATCCATCTCTCTATTTTCTACAGTTTTCCTTAGAAATCCGAATGACAGTATCAGAGAAAAAGAAACAGCATATCGCAGATATTTGGACATTTCAGAAGCTCAATCCGCTTCAGAGGAGAGAACCTGTCAAAACATTTCATTATGAATATGAAACTATAGAAATAACTGCTGCTTCAACATCATAACATCAACATCATTTCCAGTTCTCTCTCTCTTTATTTTCTCTTACTGTCGCTGAGACCTGACATGCACTGGAACGCAGTGCTGCTTTTGTGTTTCTGTGAAACATGTGAGTGTTTGTGTGAAAGCCTTGAGGCCATCTACATATTCAGTGCATACTGTGTCCATACTACAGAAATAGTATGAGGAGTATGGCGCTATTCTGCTTTGCATCTGTGTTGTTGATGATGACCTTGTTTGTGTCTCAGATTTGGCATCGATGTTGAGTGGTGACAGTGTGTGTGTGTATTGGCGGTTTTCCTTCATCACTGTCTGTTCGCACTCCACCATCACTCAACAACCAGCCAACCATAACCATAAACCTGACAGCAGAGCGATCGGGAACGCGCCGGATGCTCTAGAAGTGTGTTTTTGAGTATGTGTGAGATCTTCCCGCTGCTTTTCCCCTTCTCATCTCTGACAGGCAGGAAAGGGCCATCGGTCACACATGTGTCCGGTGGCTTTGAAGTGTTTTCTGCCGTGTTAGTGGTCAGGAGGGCTTCATCGCTGTGATTTTCCCCTGGAGAGCGAGACCGAGGTGGTATACGGCACCTCTGCCAAGAGTGTCACATGGTATTCCTGGCGGAGTGCTCTCTGCTGAATTTAAAGTGCCTTATATGTGCCATAATTAACCCACAACATCTGTCCCGCTGAGAGACTTTAATCAGACTTTAAAAGCCTGATTAAAATTTTTACTGTATAATATGCAATGGTGTTACTTATGCAATGTGACATATATCACAATCAGACTGGATATTTATGGACTTTATCCATCAGGAACTGACTGGAAGAGAAATGAACATGCATCTACTGAAGCAATGCTTAAATGCTTAAAACACGTCTGGTTAAAAATACAAATATTTTATATCTTATATATATATTATATTATATTTTATATATATATATATATATATATATATATATATATATATATATATATATATATATATTTAAATATAAATACATATATTAATATAATATAATATAATATATAAGAGATGCACCGGTATATTGGGAAAATTAGCTTTTATAATTGGCCGATATATACAAACCCAATTCCAAAAAAGTTGGGACACTGTACAAATTGTGAATAAAAACAGAATGCAATGATGTAGAAGTTTCAAATTTCAATATTTTATTCAGAATACAACATAGATGACATATCAAATGTTTAAACTGAGAAAATGTATCATTTTAAGGGAAAAATAAGTTGATTTTAAATTTCATGGCATCAACACATCTCAAAAAAGTTGGGACAAGGCCATGTTTACCACTGTGTGGCATCTCCTCTTCTTTTTATAACAGTCTGCAAACATCTGGGGACTGAGGAGACAAGTTGCTCAAGTTTAGGAATAGGAATGTTGTCCCATTCTTGTCTAATACAGGCTTCTAGTTGCTCAACTGTCTTAGGTCTTCTTTGTCGCATCTTCCTCTTTATGATGCGCCAAATGTTTTCTATGGGTGAAAGATCTGGACTGCAGGCTGGCCATTTCAGTACCCGGATCCTTCTTCTACGCAGCCATGATGTTGTAATTGATGCAGTATGTGGTCTGGCATTGTCATGTTGGAAAATGCAAGGTCTTCCCTGAAAGAGACGACGTCTGGATGGGAGCATATGTTGTTCTAGAACTTGGATATACCTTTCAGCATTGATGGTGCCTTTCCAGATGTGTACAGATTGGTCCTCCAGCTGTTCCTTATACGTACATTAAATTTTTCCGGCCTCTTATTGCTACCTGTCCCAACTTTTTTGGAATGTGTAGCTCTCATGAAATCCCAAATGAGCCAATATTTGGCATGACATTTAAAAATGTCTCACTTTCAACATTTGATATGTTATCTATATTCTATTGTGAATAAAATATAAGTTTATGAGATTTGTAAATTATTGCATTCCTTTTTATTCACAATTTGTACAGTGTCCCAACTTTTTTGGAATTGGGTTTGTACTAGTGGCTAATATATTGGTGCATCTCTAATTATATTATATTATATTTTAAAAACAGCTGATAGTCATGGCCGATATATCCTGTCAATCAATTAATAATTAATTCTAAATTATAATGAAATTATCATTAATTTAAAAGAAGGTATAAAAGGCAGAACCCCCAAACTATCGGTATCGTTATTGGCAGATATCACTCTGAATAATCAGCTATCGTATCGGTGGAGAAATTTAGTATCGGTGCATCTCTAAATATAATATTATGACGAGCAGGGCGGGCGAGAGCTATGAGGGAGCGGCGAGAGGCCGGTGACGCGAGTGATAATGAGCGTCAGTTGAGCGTTGCACTGGTCTCGAATCTCTCACGGAGGAGCTCCGGAAGCATAAATGCATAATAATCGGCTATCATATCGGTGGAGAAATTTAATATTGGTGCATCTCTAAATATAATAGTTTTTGATTTTAGAGTGAAATGTGACTTGGACATGTTGTAATGAGATTAAAAAAGAAAATCCTTTCAAGTTTGAACGATTATGAAGAAAAACATTTAGCTTTTTTAATTTTTTTATTTTAGATAAATGTGCACTTTTGAAGTGTTCAATAAGACCAGGAAAGTAAATAGGGTCAATTTAGATGTCATATTGACTTGAAATGATCATCACATCAGCTATAATGAGGCCCGAAGCGATAAATCACACACTCCTCTCGGAAACTTTAAAGATTTATAACACTCGTCAACTGACTTTACAGACCTGCAGCGGTTTTACATCACCACGTTACGGCCGCGTGTGTGAGACAACGCTTCGACCGTGGCATTTGATTGAGAATGTCTGCTCTGCGTTCCGATGGCAGCCCCAGTGCATGCTGGGATTGATTGAGCTGTCCCAGCGCCCCCCAAACCTGTCAGCCGCTGGAGTTATGACATCATCAGGCCTCTCATAAGGCTCTCCATTGTTTTGAAATGAAAGAACATCAATTTCCTGCCCAGTGAAGCCTACGGGATGATTTGTGGCTGCTATTATCCTGCCAGAGTGTGGCGAGAGTGAACGAATAAGAACCCTGAGAGAGAGACAGAGAGACGAGGAAAGCTGGTGTCTTGCTCTCCGTCTGATCACCTGAGACAGGTAACACCGTTGTGTACCTGCGACATCCGCATACGCAGCTATTTAGACACTTCATAATGAAAATGTTGTCATACTCACACTCCATCCTGTATTGAAAAGGCCACGATAATGCAGTGAGTTCTCATTCAAAATGGAGAAAGATGCTGTTGAGCTCTAAAAGGACAGAAAACAACATAATTATTTTAAATTCAATTAGAAATCATTGAAATATGCTGAATTGCTGTTCAAGAAGCATCTCTGATTATTACCAATGTTAAAAAAACTATTTTTGCAGCTTGATATTTTTATGGAAACTGTGACACATTTCAAAAGAAAAAGAAATGAATACTTTTTTTCAGCGAGGACTGAAGGTAAAGACATTTATAATGTTTCTTGAGCAGCAAATCAGCATATTAGAATGATTTCTGAAGGATCATGTGACGCTGAAGACTGGAGTAATAATGCCGAAAATTCAGCTTTGATCACAGGAATAAATTACACTTTATTATATATTCACATAGAAGCTAGCTGTTTAAAACTGTAATAATATTAAAAGAGACTTCTTTCAAAAACATTAAAAAAATCTTGGTAATACTTGAGTTTAGGGTCCAATTCTCACTATTAACTAGTTGCTTACTAGCATGCATATTACTAAGTATATAAGTATTATATAATTAATATTAAACTGCATTTAAGATGCAGATGGTAGACCAGTCAGTGCAAGTAAGTATAAATCGAAACAGGTATACTAGTTTTGTGTGAAGATCAGCTCATTTTCCCAATTATTTTCCATTCTGCTGTAGCCAGGATTGACACCAATAATCATGACATCAAACCTGGCTGACGCACCAAATTTGACCCAAATGTAAATGGGATTTGAATAGAGATTTTAATCAAGTGATGACTTGAATTTTGGTGCGTTCTTCACACAGAGTTCTCATTTAAATTCTGAAGGCTTGGAATAAAGCATTCAAATCATATATGGTGCTTTCAATTGTTTTTAAAAATCTTTACAGTCCCAGTGCTCAAGATTCACACTGTGCATTCAGAATAAAGTAAGGCTTACAGTTTTGAATGACATGAGGGAGAGTAAATGATGACAGAATGTCATTTTAGGTTGAAGTATCCCTGTAAGTGTCCAGATATTTCTGGGTGCATTGTACCTAAACACCCACCTATCTCTCAAACAGGAGCTGACTGACTGTCTATGTTTCTCGACTGGCTTTAATCTATCAGCGCACCATAGAAAGTGCTGAACGAGGTGGAAAGTTTCATCAGGAAAGTTGCTGTCTTGGTGATACAGTGAGATCAGCTTTTCATACCAAAATGAGAATTTCACTTTTTCAAAGGCATAGCCGAAAACTTTCCCCCAGGACACACACACACTAGGACATGCATCGCCGCACAATGGATACGACGGTCTCTAAAGAGTTTGTGCTTATATTAACCCCCAGAGGTCTGAGTGATTCTGGGGCCCTTGAGATGTTTTGACATGCCCTGACATTTGTGGTTATTTCAGCTACTTATATCATACTATTGCCCAACATGTAATTTTGCTGTATTCAGCACAAACTCTGCTACAATAATATGTGAGCAATATAGATATACATGTTTGCATTTTTTTTTAAATAAAGATTATGCGTGGTTAGTACGTTTTGGGGAAAAAAATCTCCTTGCAATAAGGCCATAAAACATATTCTGAATAGTTGTTCATAAGACTTTTGAGTTATCAAGCTTGTAGGCTAGAATTTTTACTACGCAATTATGTAAAGATTATTCTGAATACTTTAACACAAACAACAATATAATGATTTGAATTTTCTAAGTCAGTTTTTGTGTCAGCACTGCTGTATGCGTGGGAGTGGTGATGGCCATGAATATTTATGTGATTCACACCAGGGGAGACAAAGGACACTCCCCCAGTGGCTAACGGCCCATCAAAGTGGAATGCTGTGAGGCAGCCTGAACAAATAATGTGACATTGGAGACTGAAGTAATGATGCTGAAAATTCAGCTTTATTGAGCATGATAAGCATAAGAGACTTTCAAAAAATTAAAAATGTGTACAAACTTTTGACTGGTAGTGCATGAAACAAAGAAATATATAACCTATATAATTCTACTTATACCTATGTAACACACAAACTATATTTTTACCATAAAATAACATTTAGTGGAAGACAATCTACAGTCTAGGATGGGTGGTTTGGCCCATTGTAAGAGCTGTAAGAGCTGATCATGCAGGAAAAATGTCCAGGATGGAGGGGACAGGGACAGTAATGTTCTTTGCCAGCTCAATGGTCAGTGGTGCAGTGGTCAACAGAGCACACACATCTGAACACAGTCACTCATCTTTGTGCCACTCTTGAAAACAGTTCCTGTTCAACTGAAGACATAAGTGAACACCACATGCCTGGCATTTCCAAGGTGTTAGTTGTTTTTTGCCACGCACTTCTTTGCAATGCACACAGTTCCGGCGACCAGCCGTTGCAACATTCCTGCCATCGGAGGTCAGCTCAGCTCCTGGAACTGGTACATGGTCACTGCTGGTCCGTTTTCGTGCTGCTTTCTGTGACACACCACAGAGCTCTGTGACAAGTTGCTCCATGAACTCTTTATGGGACATGTTACCATGTAAAAAAAGAGTTTGAACAGATTCATTGGAGAATGTGACTCAGCAGAGTTCAGTTGTGGTCCAGTTTCACGGGCGGGCAGGAATCGCAGCGTATGTGGAACCATATCAACATCCGTCTGTGTTTTCCATGACAGAGTGGATTGCCTCTTTGGAACAGGTTCTTGGATATTTTCATTGTCACATCTGTAGAGAGAAAAAAAAAAAAAAAACGTGAGCATGCTGATAACACAATCACTATAGCCATGCATAACAAAGACAGCAGTTTCTGTAATGCCATACAGGTACATATACGTTTTGAATTGAGATGATGTATACAGTTATGTCTGTAAAATATACTTACTCTGTATGATTCTCGATCGCACTGAGAACTGACCGAGATCTGCGTGCCCCTCTGCGCGGTGCTGGTGACGGCGATTGTGAAGCAGCCACATTGCTAAACAAAGCAAAAAAACTATTAGCATACATTCTCCAAAGTAAACTGATGGGCAATTAGCAATTATGGGTGCACAATGTATGTTTACATGTTGATGATGGGCCAAAGGACAGACAAACTTTATCTATTGATGTTCTGTAGACCATGTGTATGATAAACTAACTAAAACTGGGTGAAATATATTACAAATATGTTTACAGAATATCACATTACAAGTGTTTACACTTGAGTATATATACAAACATTTGTAAGTGATATTGTATGGCAATATTTTCTGTAAGTTGTCAAAAGCTAGCCAAAACTAGCTAAAATATAGTCTGAAAACTCATGAGTTTTATATTATCACCACGCACAACAAAAGACACCAGTTTCTGTAATGCCATACAGGTACATATACGTTTTGAAATGAGATGATGTATACAGTTATGTCTGTAAAATATACTTACTCTGTATGATTCTCGATCGCACTGAGAACAGACCGAGATCTGCGTGCCCCTCTGCGCGGTGCTGGTGACGGCGATCGTGAAGCAGCCACATTCCTAAACAAAGCAAAAAAACTATTAGCATACATTCTCCAAAGTAAACTGATGGGCAATTAGCGATTATGGGTGCACAATGTATGTATATATATATGTGCTGACAATGGGCCATAGGACAGACAAATATCTATTGATTGGCCGTAGGCCGCGAGTACTATCTGTTGATGGGCCATAGACCGCACGTTTTCAGTGCATTTCAGACATTTACACCTGTATTCACAAACATCTGTATTTTAGGCATTAGGCTGTATTTTAGCACGATAACTAACTCCAAACCGATATAAATAAATAGTGTTTAGACACTATCACATTATTTCACTGTAGACTAAAATATATTTGCACTAAATCACATCATATTACACCTAAGCAGATATTCACAAACAAGTTACATTAGGCATAAGACCGTATTTTAGCATAACTAAAACTGGGCGAAATACATTACAAAAAGAGAGGTATTTGTGAGGCAATTTCTCGCAAGCAAGCCAAAACTAGACACAATATAGTATGCAATACGAGTTTTATATTATCAGAAAAATAATTATAGTAAACAACTTACTCTGAAATTATATCCTCGTCGGGGTCAATTCGCTGCTGGAAATGCAACTGTTCGTCGTCTGAGTTGCAGTCTTCCTCAGAGGAAAAGGTGAATTCTTCCTCGCTGTCCAGAATCATCTGAAGAGCCTCTTTGTCGGAGTAGCGTGCCATCCTCAAAACGCGATGAACGGTCAGTGAGTGAATCTGATGTTGACACTTCGTGTTTTGTGGCACTGACCGGGGGGCGTGTGCGATGCATATATTACACCTAAACTATTTACCATGTGAACGGCGCGGGGGTGTGGCGGTCTCAGCTCATTACAGATAATGAAGTGAGAAGGAAAAGAAGGAACCTCTCCTTGGTTTCAAACGAATTACATAAACTGTGAATATTTATTTTTGATTTGACTTACTTCATTTAAAAGTAGACATTCTAAGCATTATGTAGATATGTCTCTCATGTCTGTGTGACAAGTATTTGCTGAGTTTCAGATCATTTTAAAACGCATTTCAGAATTGACTTCACTGAGAGGCAGACACCAGATCACACATCATGTTTGTTTTCTTTATTTTGCGAAAAGCACAACATTTTGTTTTTTTTGTAAGTGTACACAAATAAAAGTACACACTTAACACTTTAGAATGATGTATAACACTAGTATGCATGATCAAATTTGACGGAGTATTTTGAGTCTCTTTCACACTGATAAGAAAAAAACGGGGTGGTATCGCCGGCGATACCTTCCGACCTCAGAGTGTTAAGAGCGGCCGTGGACCTTCTGTGTTCTCTGGGCAGATTGGAGCCGTCACACCGCGTGAGGCCGGACAATAGCGAGAGTTATCAGACAGTCACAGAACGCTCTCGCACCTGATTTCCCCCGCCCGCCGCCCATAGATGCGCAGCACGCAGGATTAATCCCGCCGCAGACACGCAATACGGCTCAAGCATCCGTGTTTTTGTTTGCAGGTCACTGCGTGCTCCCTGCATACTGATGGATACTGTTGTCTAGTTGATTAATTCAGAGGAAGTGAAGTATTAGCTGCTTCTGTGTGCATGAGAGCGTGTGTCATTGTGTTATCTGTATTTTAGCACTGTGCTCCGGCCCGGCGTCCTCAGTCTCCCAGAATCATTTACAAACTGAATTACATCTAGTGAACAAAATGAGCACAAAATGAGTCGAGTGTTTCCTAGCAGTCCGACCCTGAACTGGGAAACCTGTCAAAATAATGAGTTTTTTTGGCATAATTCTGGGGTTTAGTAGAGTTTTGGTTTTTAATGAACGAAAATATTAAGTTATCACTATAAATATTTAATGTTTTATTAATTTTGCACCAATAATCCATGTATTAAGGCAAGTACACAAATAAATAGAATAAAATATGAATATTGTAGGAATGTTGCCTTGGCAATATACTGAAATAATTTTAATTTGTAGCACTAAAATTATAAACTGGAAATCAAAACTACACCTAAAATTTTAATAAATTAAAATATTAAAAAATATATTAAAAAAGAATAAAATGAATAAATTATTTTCATGATTTATCACATCATTTGTCAAATCAATAATTCAATAATTAATGTGGTTCAGATAATATAATATTTTTTAGTTTTTGTTGATTAAACCAATCGCCTTCGTTGTATTAACTCAAATTTTTTATTTCAATGAACTCAAAAGGCAACCAGGTAACTTACTTTTTACAGTGTAAACGCACTAGGGATGGGCATTTCAAGCAAAAATAATATTCGAAAATCGCTGGGAATTATTTGATTATTATTCGAAAATCGCACCCCTCCCCCGCACCCACGCATCAACACACAAACAGTGGGAGAGAGACCATTCACGCTTTCAATCTGTATGATATTGATAAACTGTTTAATTCATTGGAGAATATGCTGTCTTAACTCAAGCCATATAATGATAATAATCTGCTAAAACATATTAATATGTTCGTTAATATAAGTGAAAGTAAAATCTGCATGGCCATTCATAACAGTGCGAAGCAGAGCGAGCGCTTTCAATTAATTCCTACGTTGAGCTTCCGGAGGAATAAACTGAAAACGCTCGCTCTCCGCCAGTGTGGACCATCAGTGTCGCTCGCGGCGTTCGCCTCGCTTTTGTCCAGTCCGGCACCTTTTTGTGGACACGCACCATGAATGACTGAGGGGATTTTACTTTCACTTTCAAATTAGCGCCAATTCGGGAGCGGTGACAAGTTATGATACCGATGTTGTTCCTGAACACCGGCAACACCGACTATCGCAGCAAGCTTACCTCAAGCCATATTGATTTTAGTCTGCCCAAACTCGTTATATCATTGTGAACAGCCTGAATGACGGCACGTGTGTCGTGTGAACACTGATTTTAACGTCTCTGTTATATGCCACGCTTGTCTATGTTCTGCTGTTAACAGCTTTTTAGGTGCGTTATTGGCAGCGCGCGCGCCTCCCTCTGGTTACATGAACGTGTCACCATTGGAAACATGAGGATTTTTTAAGACGAAATCGCACAACCTATTCGATATTCTATAATTAAATCGACTAATCGAATATTCGAAAATCGTGACACATCCCTAAAACGCACATAATAAAATAACTAAAAACTAAAAATATAAGCTAATTCAAAATATTAATAAAACTGAAATAAAAATTAGGCAACACCATTGTAAAGAATAACCAGATTACTAATAACCTGATGTGTTATTTTCAGGTACAGTTGAACTTTATTTACAGTTTAACTCTCAGCTCTTCATAACTGAAAAGTGACAATAAAAAAATATTTAAATGTTGGTAACATTTCAATTAATGCATTAGCTAACATAAACTAATAATGAGCAATATATTTTTTGTTAGTTTGTTTATGTTAGTTAATCGATCATTGTTTATTCATGTGAGTTCACAGTGCATTAACTAATGTTAACAGGAGCGTTTGCTAAAATTGCGCCCCTTTCGACAACAGGACACTTTAATTTTAATGCATTGTTCCCTTTTATCAGCGCCATATTTCGAGTTTCGCGTAGTTCAGTTGGCAGAGCATTGCAATAACAGTATGCAATCTTGTGATCATGTGATCGTGGGTTCGATCCCAGGGAACACATGTGCTCATAAAGTGTGTATGCACTATAAATCACTAAGGTTAGGTTTAGGGATGGGGGTGGAAGTAGTCGTTAATAAAAAATTAGTTTTGCTAAATGGAAATAGGAGATATGGTGTAAAAAGTCCACACATTGCATTTAAATGAACACGTCATTTCATGACGACAGACGTAACACAACACTGTCATTATTTTTATGTCCACTAGAGGGCGCATGACTTCAAAACGTAAATATAGGTCGTAAAAAGGTGCTTAAAAAACTACCTTTAGGGTCATTTTTTTTGGAGGACAGTCTCCATTTTCCACAACGGCACCTATCCGAAAAGGTATTTGTAATAATGGCAGAGGTCTGACTAATTTAGTTGCGCTGGTTAGTGTCTATAGCTGATAATTATATATATAATATAGATACGATAGCAAATCAGAGCAACATGAAGAGCCAACAACGTAGGCTAGCATTAGCTACATGATAATAACTGTAACAGCATACATAAACAAACTAAAGTACCGTATCCAGACACAATGTTTTAAACTGAAACGCTTGAACGACTGCATTTCTACGAGCCATTGCGATACATCCACTGTCAACATTAGCGCATGGTACCATAGCCGCAAGCTGGTTAAGGCCACACCCACCCTTCACCTTGCCCCGCCTCTCTCCTCCTCATTAGCATTTATAGCTACAGACCCAGAAACGGCACGTCCTGAGGAAAGCTCATTGTGGGACGGGCTTGTAGTGGCTGAAATTCTGCACCAAGGCTGAATTTCGGGAAAGACACTTCAGATACAGTACTAGGGACCACTTAAAATCATCCAAAAAGTAGCATGTCATGGGACCTTTAATAAATGCTGTAGAGGTATTGTTTATTCTTAGTTCATGTTAACTAATGTTAACAAATGAAACATCGTAAAGTGTTACCAAAAAGTTCATGCAATGTTCATTTATGGCAAAGTTAAGAATGCATTGAGCACATACACTATCAGAATGATGCATGAAATTATGCTTGCGTAGCTAGAAACATCTTACAATGTATTTTTTGGGCCGAAAAGAGTGTGCGGTTTTGTATTGGGTTCAGTCTTGAGCTCATTTATAGGCAGATCTCTGAATCATCCAACCCTCAGACTCAATAAAGTATTATAAAATAATTCAGCACAAAAATCAGAGATGTCAGACAGCAGCTTTATCTGTCATCTCTTCCGGCTGTTAGTGTGCAGGGTCGTGTGTTGACTTTTAATTTTAGGATAATGTGGCCTCACATTAGAATCTCATTAATACGCCAACGTTTGGACACATCTGGAAAAACTTCAGCTTAAATGCTTGAAATCAGTTCTACAGACAAACTGTGACTTTAAATAATGTGGAATTTGGAATCTAGATAAAGAAGAAGCTCAAATTTAAGAAAGTTTTCATTTTTGTAGCACACATTTTGATCACTACATCATTCCCATACCAGTGTTATTTTAATATAATTGATTAATATCAATTATATAAGTTTTTATTAATATTTTGAATAGTTTTTTTTTTTCATTTTCAAGTTTTTGATAATTGTGTCGTGTGTTTTTGTCATTTTTTTATTTATTTTTTAATATCTAGTTTTTTTTTATTAATTTTTATTTCATTTTTAGTTATTTTAGTAATGTAATTATAATGAGAAATGTTGCCTTTAACATTTATTTTATTTCAAGTAATTCTTTTAACAATAATAACCCTGTCCCAGACTGCCAGTTGTGTTATTTCAGAGTTTAACAGTTTAATAATATTCTAAGATGTAGAAATTAGTCATAAAGAATAAGTAAATGTGTTCAATCCTTTGACTGCCAGCGTAACTCAACACATGACAGAGACATTAAACTGAAGTGTAAACTTGTGAAGGATGGACCACACGTTCTCCACGAGTGTTTAGAAGTGCAGCTGTATTTGTCTGTCAGTTCACCTAAACAGAGCTGTTTGTTGTGGGTTAAACAGAAGACCATTTCCTAGTGCTAACCTCTGGTTAACCCACATTTCTGCTCCAGCGTCTATCTGGGATCTTCCCTGCTGCGGAAAGTCTTGAAGAAGAAAATTAAATTTTAAAGGGCTGCTCCCTGCAAATCTTTCATTGTTGATTTAATTATGTCTCGCAGAGCAATCCCTCGACCCCGACCTCAGCCTGGCTCTCAAACACACGCAGACACACACACACGCACACACACGCACAGCCGCTGGAGACCAGTCGAGGTTCTTCTAGCTATTGTCTGACAATACTGACACTCTCATCCTGGTTCTTCACTATTGCCAACGACCTATTAACGCCTTGTGTCATGGGAAAACAGATGTCCAATGAAGAAATCATTGTACTAAGAAAACATTTCATAACTTCAGTTCTCAAAACTCTCCAATATCAGCATTTAATTAAAACAAATGGCAAAAACATTCCAAACTTTTTAGGGGGAAAAATGCACTAAAGGTCGAAAGTTTGAAATAAAGCATATTTTTTTAAGAAGTCTTTTACGTTCATCAAGCATTTATTTGATAAAAATAACAGAATTTTTTATATATATATTTTAAATATTATTACAATTGTATAAATATACAACATTAACACAGATAACATGAAGAATTAACCCTAATAATATTTTTTATTTAAAGTTTATTTTTATTTTGTCATAAAGCAGAAATATAAGTTTTATTGTAGTATCATTGATATACTATTATAGTTTTTTGTTAAAAAACTATTTTATATTAATTTAAATGATTTTAATTTTAAAGTTTTAGTAATTGTATTGTTTTGTCATTCTTTTTTTGTTTTTAAAAACGTTTCTGTTTATTATCAATTCTGAATGTATTTATTGTTTTGTAGAAATTGTGATACGTTTAATTTTTCAGGATTCTTTGATAATTAGAAAGTTCAAAAGAACAGCATTTATTTGAAACAGAAATCTTTTGTCTTTATTGTCACTTTTGATCAATTTAATGCATTCTTAATGAATAAAAATAATCATTTTTTTAAAAAAAAATTCTTCACACCCCAAACTTTTGAATGGCAATGTATCATGGTTTCCACAAAAATATGAAGCAGCACAACTTTTCAACATTGATAATAATTAGAAATATTTCTTGAGCAGCAAGTCATATTAGAATGATTTCTGAAGGATCATGTGACACTGTAGACTGGAGTAACAATGCTGAAAATTCAGCTTTGATCACTGAATATAAATTACAGTTTACAATATATTCACATAGAAAACATCTGTTTTAAATTGTAATAATATTTCACTGTTTTTACTGTTTTGTTTTTTTTTTGTTTTTTTTTTTATTAAATGCAGCATTGGTGAGCAGAAACATAAAAAAATCTTAATTATTCCAAACTTTTGCCTGGTAGTGTATATCCTCTCATTTACTCACCCTCATGTTCATTCCACACCTGTAGGATGTTCTTTTGTCCACTGAAGCAACAAGGAGACGTTCATCCGAATGTTAATGCTTTGACCATAAGCTGATCTCAAATCTCACTCTTGACATCAATGTCACCAAGGCGCTCGTAACTAAATCAGAGACACAAATGAGTCATTTAACACTATCAAGTACAGAGAAGCACTAGCTCTGTCATGGACAGATGTCAAGGACATCAGGCTATTAGACTAATATTTTCTAAATGGATTTCATGGTCAGTTCAAGAGTTTTCATCTCTTTTTATCACCACATGTCCAGGCAATGCGGTCATAAAACAGCACGTGATATCATTATAGAGGTTTGTACGGAGGTTAAGGGTCTCGCTCAAGGGCACAGTGGTGATTGTTCGTGTCTCGCCCCTCACTGGGGTCAAACCAACATCCTTCTGGTTACAAGCGCTGAGTTTTAACCATTACACTGCATCCCATAACCTGGCCCAGAGCAGATGTTGCCATGGTGATGCCCTGAACTAAACACTGCGCCACTGTTGTGACATGGAAAATGCTAATGAATCCCAAAGTCACCTCATTAACCCACAAATGTTCCTGCGCTGGAAACAAGACAATGGTTTTCTTAGCAAGCTGCTTGGAACAATGTAATGGAACAACAGAGAAAAAAAGGATGTTTCTTGTTCTTTTAAAATAAAAACATTTATATGAAGATAATGTAATATCTTGCAGGGTCGTAACCACCATAGACAGTGAGGGGGACAAGTCAATAATTGGAAATGGCAAAATTGTTCCCCCAATATTTGATATTCTTGATGGTGCACTCAATTACGCACTGCTGATTGTTGTAAGATGACAAGAAATTTTAAAAGTTATATTTTTAGGCTGCTCTGCCTCAGTGGTCTAACTGCGCTCATCAATGTCAAAATGATCGAGATGGCCAATCAAATGAAAGGAGGCGGGGCTTACTGTTCACTGAAGATGAGCGCAAATTCACTTTTAGCAGTGAAAGAGTGTGTTGACAACAGTTTTACGTTAGAAATGTTCTGTGACCGACAGTAATATCCACCAATGATGCAAATTACTCAACTTTTTATGTCATTTATATGAAATAATCCGGTAGATTTAGCAATATGACGGGTGTATGATGTGTATTACGATGTTATGATGAACTATATGCCTTTCTCCACTGACGTTCTGAGTTGTTAAAGCGTTTGTAAGGATACCGATTGTTAGAAGGCAGCTGCCTGACTCTGCGATGAAGAACGGGAACATGGTTTGTGTAACATTAGCAACACATTATTAGCTGTTTGATAACATAGTCAAGCAAAAGGCTAATCATATTAATTACTGTTATGTGTCTGATGTTGTAAAGAGCGATACCATTGTGCAGCGTTTACCTGAGTAAGTTGATCGAGTGGATCTCTGAGCTGGTGTGAGCGAGTGGAGGTGGGGCTAATTTGCACATTCATTGATCCGCGTATACTAAATGAGGCAAGGGTGTCGAGTTACATTCAAGCTATTTTAAGGCATGAAGGAAAAAATGTTTAATTATGTCAATTTGGTGATCAAAGATGAGTTTTAAGGGATAAAATTATTGACTACAGGGGGACTTTAATCCTTTAATTATTTAATTCCTGTAAATAAAAAGAGCAGTAACATCACATATTAACATTCACAACACATCTAAAGGTCATTAGCATATGACCGCCCACATTTACATATCAACACCTATTCCATATTCAGCTACTTGACCTGAATATGAACTATGCTGAAACAGGTTAGAGATTAATAAAAATCCAATTTACATATAGAAGTCTTAAAGAGGCATTGGCAGAAACAGCCTGTTTAATTCTAAAGGCCCGTTCATGTTATTCGTGTTAATGTTGCATTGAATTCTAGGGCATTACCTCAAATCTTTTTTATAGAACCATAATAATATTTAATATATAACATATGCTATTTGCACGTTTGGTTAGATGATAACTGCATTGTCTCTGTACTTGTACTCCTCACAATTACATTAAATCAAACTTAATTAAAATATAACACGAGAGCAGTACAATCATTATAGATATACTGCAGATAACACTGCTCTATTAAAGCAGCACAAACTTTGGCGTGGTTTGAAGAACCGCTGGTTATTATACACCTGTCGGGTGGGGAAACCTGAATGACCTCTGAAGTGACACTTGCGGTTAAGGATGAGAATATTTCAATTAAATTATCCAGGCGTTGCGTTGACTTCCTCACCTCACCATAAGAGCCGCTCCTCAAGAGGAAAGTCACAGAGGGCAGTTTTAATTGAGTGATAAAATGGGCATCTGTATCTGTGTGTGAAATAAAAGACTAGGGATGGGAAATGAGGAATGTAATGGTTCTTAATTTGATTCTCCTTAAAGATTCCACTATGGATTCTTTTGTTCTGATTCAGTGAGTGAGTCATTAGAGTTTAATCTTGAGAAAAGATTCATTACAAAAAAACTGACTCATTGAATCATTTGTTCGCAAAACAGACAACACTGGTTGTGTTCTATATGCATCGGTAGAAATGCAGACTAAAAGACGGAACCGAGCAGCTTGAAAAGCATTCAGGCCCAGTATTTATTCATCTTATTCAGAATAAGAGCTAACATAATTGTGACACACAGCACGATCTCTCGTCAGGAGGTTTGGTTGGGGATTTACAAAGCATTGAATGGCTGTCAACACAAGCACGGCACACTCTCTCCGGGGAACTCGTGGAAATATCAACACACACAAACATGCTTAAACACCTCTGAGGGTTCAAGACAATATAAAGTTTCTGCATTAACATTAATCTGAGCAACACAAACCATTATGCTCACAGTGTTTGTGTTTACTTCGCTAACAAATTTGTCCTCAAAAGTGAGCTTAATCTGACAAGACCTCCCTTTGGTACATAAGGGGAAGTCCTTTGTTGGAAAATCCATTCATACATAAAATCAATCATATACTTATTTCTAAAAATGCAGAAAGTTTTCTTTTAGTGGTAAGTGCAGCATACAATTTTGCCACACTGAATGCGAAAATTGGATTGGAACAATGAGCTTGATGTCTCAGAAATAGAAACCAAGACAAATTTCCAGACACTCATCATGCCTTAAAGAGGTCCTTGATTATGATTTCACTTTTTTAACTTTAGTTAGTGTGTAATGTTGCTGTCTGAGCATAAACAACATCTGCAAAGTTACAACTCTCGATGCAAAGGGAGATATTTTTTTAAGAAATCGCCTTTTAAGGACTACAACAAATGGCTGGTAGGGACTACAACGAGCTTCTTCCCGGGTTAGTGACATCACTTACCCTAAAATCTTTATAAACCCCGCCCACGAGAACATGCAACAAAGGGGGTGAGGCCATGTTGGGCTGCTTTAGAGAAGAGGAAGAGCTGTTGTCATGCCATCATTTTACGCCGGACTGCTTCACAAACGAACTCTGGGTTTGAACAAAAACAGCACATGCACACTAGTGGATGAGTTGAATCAACTCCACAGCAACTACATAAATTTATCCACTAACCATTCAGAAACATCCAGTTTCATTCTAAAAGTTGTAACTTCTTCCTGAGTCTCTCCATCAGTGTCGACTCCGGTTTGAACAATGTAAGGCTGAACACCGTTACTGACAATCCTCACTTTGGCTGCGTGAGATTCTCCAGCTTTGTTGTTGTTGAGCAACTGAAGCATGAGCTGTTAAAGCTCCGCCCTCTTCTGGAAAGGGGATGAGAAGCAGCAGCTCATTTGCATTTAAAGTGACACAAAAATGGCGTGGTTTTGCTCACAACCAATAGGGGCAAATTTGGCAAGCTATTATAATATCTGTGGGGTATTTTGAGCTGAAACTTCACATTATGGGGACTTATATTACATATTGTCAAAAGGGCCTTATGCTGCGTTCACACCGAACTAGACGCGTCTGGCGCGAATTTGACGCCCAGACGCGTCTAGTTGGACGCTTGAACATTTTGAAGTCAGACGCTTCAGACGCGCGTAAAATTCGCTCTATTCGCGCGTCTAAACAAAGTGTGTTCAGACGCGAATTCGCGTCATGGGAGGGGCTTTCATCTCTTTCTGCACAGATCCTCTGAACAAACACATAATCTCGTCAGCTGGAAACCTGTAGCGGCAATTTAACTCTGTTATGCCGGCCGACTTTTGCTAGCTAGAAGGTGGGCTAGTATCAACGGCTAAAATCATGCAAAAAGTTTTACAACTAACCAGATTGTCCGATTTCTTCGCGCATTCTCTTCCAGGCAAGGTCCTTTTTATTCCTGTCTCGATAAAAATATGATGACACATCATAAAGCTCAGGGTGGCCACACACTGCGACTCTTATCTTTGTTCTGGTCTCCACCACTGATCACATCATAAACACGTTACTACCAAAGCAGAGTCCCTGATTGGTTAACGCGCCGCGAATTTACGCCAAAGTTCAGATTTTTCAACTCGGGCGTTTGGGCGTCAGGCGCTCAATTCGCGCGTCAGCCGCGTGAACACTCAATTCGCGCCGCACCGTGCTAGACGCTTGATTCGCACCGCAGGACACCTAGACGCGCGTTTACATTGACTTAACATGTAAATCAGACGCCTCAGACGCGTTCGATGTGAACGCAGCATTATAGGTCCCCTTTAAAGAGGACTTATTATGTTTACAAAGTCTTGTTTTTGTGCTCTACTAGAACAGGTTTTCCAGCTTGAATGTTCATTATTTTCCATTGTTGCAGCTCCTCTCCTCCCAGTCTGTCAGTAACGCTCTGGGGTGTGTTTCCCAAAAGCCCCATTGCACTCTATTGGTAATGACGGAACTTACGACCATAGTTTGCTATAGTGACCATAGTTCCTGTCTCTATGAAGCCCCTCCTTCTGAAAAGCACAATATGCTCTGATTGGTTGAATGGAGCAGTGTGTTGTGATTGGTCAAGTGCTTTGAGTGTGTTTGGGAAATGTCCCGTCCCTTACCATAACCGCCAGTTTCAACACACTACTAACTAACTCAACCAGGCCCTGACCTTTTGGGCGGGATAGGAATATTGTGATGTTCGTTTTTCAGAAGAATGAAGGGCGTTTCAGGTAGTTCATAAACAGTGCGCACTGATATAGAGAATAACTCCCGCTGGTGGAAAGTCATGACAGATTGCTTATAGATGCAACATATCTCCGTTTCAAGGTCCACCAACCTTCTTAAATGATTTCTCAATCTCTCAGTCCCTGAAAGAGAGACAGACGGTTGTGATCTCTTAGGTAGGAGCAGTCGGATCTAAACCCTGTGTAAACTTACACTCAGGGGACGCGATCTGCGCAGACGCAGGCTTTTTAATTGGTTTCATTTGAATGACTGTAAAAGCCACTGTGTTATTAGATTATATTTATCCCCACAGAGCGGCTGCTTACATCAGCGCTGAAAGAGAGATTAATGCACAGAATTTTAAACTGTGCTTTAATATTCTATCCAGATTTATCCAAACAGCTGCGTTGAGCCCCTCATATTGAGCTCTGTGGAAAGAAGATTTACCAGCATTACATGCAAGAGCTGCAGAACTTACCATGGCTCTTCAAGGAACATTACGGCTTAAAAAAACACTTCAATCTGTTGATTGCCACAGAAAAATGACTTCAACTTGTCACTCAGATTGTATAAATGCATTTAGATTAATGCAAGATGTTTAACGTGCATCTCCACTTTTGCTTCAAAGCACTTAGAGTAATTGTTTCTTAAAAAAAACTAAGTGTGTTTTTGAGCAGTAAAGTGTTGAAATCCTCCTTTTAGCAGCAGGACTACTATAAACAAATAATTTTCTGTGGAAAAATGAGCATTACGCCACAAACACCATCCATAAAGCTTAAGTTGCATTGAACCTGGAACATTCCTCCACCAAAGCTACGAATGCAAGGCGCTTTGAAACGGTGTTTACACAAAACAGCAACACTACCTGAAAGAAAACAGCAGACCGGCATCCTTTAATGTCCTGCGGCTGCAGGATTTCAGCCAACCGCGGTCACATGTTTCAGCTCCAGTAAAAACATTTCAGCGCTGACATTAACAAGAAGCTGACATTCCCAATATCAAATTCCAGACGTTCGCCAAAAGACAGAAGGAAATTCATGCGACATTTCAGAGCACATTCCTGGTAGATGTGTTACGGTAGAGAAGAAAAATCACTGATCTGACGGAGAGCTAATGGAGACTGTTTACTGGTTCTATGATCTTTCTTAACAATGTCTCAAAATGAGCTCAGATTTACCAAGACGTCTGCAATCAAAAGTCAAAGATCTCAATATGAACTAACCACTAATGGGTTTACAAAACACTGATAACTGATTGAATGAATCATTGTTTTGTGAATTGGAATCAATAGTTAGTGTTGTGAATCAGTTTGAGAAGTTAATGACTCCTTCACTCAATGAGACAGTCTAAGCAGTTCTCGATTGTCCGTTTCTGACTCTAAATGAGCCAAAAACCATCTGTACGGGTGCTTCAGCTGCAAAACTGTAATGCAGGCAACACGTCCAAGACCTCATGAATATTTGTCACAGTCATATTCAACATGCAGGGAAAGCCCAGAACATGATGTTGTATGAAAATTAATCTCAATTAAGTTTCAAAAAACTGAACTGGGACACATGCAATACACAAAACACCCTAATTAATATACCTTAATTGCATACAAACTTAATAAACTGCAATATGTGTCAACATGTGGCTTTATTAAAACATGTTAGAGAATGTAATATGCACGGCGGACATTAGCGAGAAGTAATGAAGTTAAGAACCAGATTTTTTTTAACAGTTAATTAAATAAAAAAAAAAAAAAAAAAAAAAAAACAATCAAACTAAAACTATAAACCTATAAAAAATGCTGGGTTAAAAACAACCCAAGTTGAGTTGAAAATGGACAAACCCAGCGATTGGGTTGTTTTAACCCAGTGGTTGGGTTAAATGTTTGCCCAACATGCTGGGCAGTTTTATTTAACTAACTATTGTTTAAAAATTACTATATGTCTGGCTTAAAATGAACCCAAAAAATAGGTTGAAAATTAAAAAATCAAACACGTAATTACTAGAAGCAACAATAATAATGTAATTAGAAATGTAATAAATGATTTTTTGTTTAATTATTATTCATTGAACATTTTAACATACTTTGGATTCATTATAAGCAAACAATACAGTAATTTTTAAACAATAGTTGGGTTAAATAAAACTACCCAGCATGTTTGGCAAACATTTAACCCAACTGCTGGGTCAAAACAACCCAATCGCTTGGTTTGTCCATTTTCAACCCAACTTGGGTTGTTTTAAACTCAACATTTTTTAGAGTGTACTATAAACTCTTACCTTCTAAAAGTGTAGAAATCATCTGATCCTGATTTTAAGAGACTGATACCTGAAATGCAGAACCAATTTCAATTCCACAAATTCTAGACAGGGTTATTATCATTAACTAAAACTAAAACCATTAAAAATAAAATAAAATATATAACTTGGCTAAAATGAAATAAACTAAAACTGATGTTAAAAAAATAATAAAAATTGCAAAACACAATTACTAAAACTTAATTAAAATTAAAACAGAAAATATAAAAATAAAATAAATTCAAAATATTAACAAAAACTATAATAGTATATAAATTATACTACAATGACACTAATTATAAATTATTCTATTTAATTCAATTTCTGCTTTATGACAAAATAACAAAATAAACTTAACATCAATTGATTATCATTATTACTACTACTACTACTAATTGATTTTATTTATGCAAAATTGCTTTGCAACCTAAATGTCAAACTGTTAAAATTAAATAAATAAATAAATAAATATGGTTATTTCTAAAACACAATAGATGCTCCATCGATTCATTAAACGGCATATATTTTATGTGTCTTTGTTATTTTAGTAAATAAACAATACATAAACAAATTTACATTTGTATATCATGAACAACCAGTTTTGTCCTAAAACATAAAACATTCTTTGTCCATTTATTTTTTTGATGGGTTTTTCTGAAGCACTAATTAAATTCCATTACTCTATTTCTCACTCGACAAAAAATGGCTGTTGCATAAAGTAGATTTTATGCAAATAATCATGAAATAAGCAGAAATAATATTAAAGAACATAAAACCAATTAAGCAGAAAAGTGAGAGTATCAATACCATGTTAGGTTTACGAGCGAGAGCAGCAGAGAGATTCATGAGTCAAGTGTTTGTGTTTAATAAACCCAAAGGGATTGAATATTCCAAACTGGATGTTACCCAACACTCACTCTGCCCTTCGCAATGTCACTGCTTGCACACATTTGTGTTAGAATCACACACGTGCTTGTTAACGGCTGGTATATTGTAAAATGTGCATGTCATAAAAACCTCTTATTAAGGCGAAACCCGCTGAGTGTAAAAGTGAGATTTCCTGAAGGTGGAGATACTGTCACCTCACAGACACATACACACACACACACACACACCAGACCGACTGTGTTTGAGTATCTCAGTCCAGGTGACAGTGTTTCTCTGAGACATTCATAATGGATGAATCCGTCCACACACACTTTATACCGTGGAGAGAAAAATACTTTCACACACACTCCGTGAGACGGTCATTTGGTTATATATATATAAATCACAATCATGTTCTAAATATAAATCACAGTAACATTTTGGCAACATAAACAAGTGCTTTTCTTCTATATTACAATGCAAACTAATTATTTGTAGTAGTAGTATAGTGGTTAAAGATAAATGCACAGTAAGTTGCTGTCAATTTACTATTATAAAGCAGATGAATAAACATGCAAAGTGTTGGCACATTCTCTGCATAATATAAATTCTGAATATTGTAACACAGAACAATGTAGTAAACAGGTATACGAGATTTGCATCCTAATTTGCATACCATGTACTTCAGTGGCGATGGGAACGTTCATACTTTTGTGTTTTGTAGAAAGACAAGTAAGCGTAAATAGGGTAAGGATTAGCATCTAGCTAAATTAACTAGCTTAATGCTTATTTTAGGCTTTAATGCATTCTGCCTCACATTTATACAACTGGAGAAGTTGACATAAACAATCCCACACTTCTCTTCTGCAGGAAAAGCTGAAAAAGCACACTAAAGCTGCATTCGAAATCACATACTTTCTTGAATATAGTGAGAAACACTTTTTTAGTGGTCATTTTTAGTAGCAATTGCTTATTCAAAAGAAGTATCTACTTAGAAAGTTTGTGATTTCAGACAGCCTGGCATACAATTTTAAACATCTTTTGATTTAAAAATCGTGGACACTCACTGAATGATCATGTGGTCACGCAATCTGCACAATTATTGGCTGATTTAAAGTTGCATAAAATCTACTGTACTCTCGCTGGGTTAAAAACAACCCAAGTTGGGTTGAAAATGGACAAACCCAGCGGTTGGGTTAAATGTTTGATCAACCTGCTGGGTAGTATTATTTAACTCAACTATTGTTTAAAAATTACTATATGGCTGGATTAAAATGAACTCAAAATTTGTATTAATATGTTTAATAAACAAACATTTATTAATACGTTTAATGAATAATAATTAAATCAATAAACATCTATTAAATTGCTTTTTGAATAAATGTTCACCTTTTGATTATTATTGTTGCCTCTAGAAATTATGTGCCTGATTTTTAATTTCCAGCCTATTTTGGGTTCATTTTAAGCCAGACATATAGTCATTTTAATCAATACTTGAGTTAAATAAAACTGCCCAGCAGGTTGGGCAAACATTTAACCCAACTGCTGAGTTAAAACAACCCAATCGCTGGGTTTGTCCATTTTCAACCCAACTTGGGTTTTAATTCAGCATTTTTAGAGTGTAGTATCTATGGAAGCTTGTATCTGCCACAGAATAAAAACGACACACTTTTTATTTGGTCGTCCACAACGAGTTCCGTCACATATGTGACACTGGCCAATAGGAGCAAAGAAGTGCCTTCCTACATGCTTTAAAACATGCTGAAACGAAAGAGAGACCATGGAAAGGAAATGTTTGTGGAGCTATGGCAACAATACTCATGTGTTTATGATGGCGATTATGGTTGCTTCGACAAAGTGAAAAAAGGAAAATAAAACAAATGTTACCTCAGTTCCCTTTGAAGGAAATTCAAATATCCATGAGATCCAGATATGTATTCACTTTTGGGATTTTCTGAAGACAAGAAAAACATTAAAACAAGCAAAACGCTACTAGCCATTGTTTGTTTACGCTCATGGCACCTTCTGTCAGTCGATAGTCCCGCCTTCTCAATGACTGCATATGCATGTTGATAAAGATGACAAGCGATTAATGGACGGGTAGCAACGTGTAGTCTGACACGACAAGATTTCAGAAGTCAAAATCGTATAATTTGAAACAGTGACTATCGGAACTGACAAAAATATTGTGTAGTCTGAACCCGGCATTAGTTTACTAAATTTTAGATGAACTTGAAGCTCAAATTAAGATCCTTTTTACTTTTGTCTTGTTTTTCTGTAGATGTCTTTATATCTCAGAGTGTCTATAGAGAAATTGAGATGTTCTCCAGAATGTGTGTGTTGGCCAGTATTGATTTCTGTGACAGCAGTAGATTGAGGAGCTTGTAGTGGCATGTTCTTCCATTTCTGGCCTGATAGAAATGCTACAGGACAGGCAGTATAGCAAAAACACGCCCACAGGTCACTTCACACACACTGATGCTTAGGGAACACCTGCAGCCTGTGTGCACAATTCTGACAGCTGTCAATCACAAGAGGTCAAACACAACAGAACATGTACACAAACACGCACACGCTTACTTCAGTTGGCCATAAAATCCTCATTCAGCTCACAAGGCTAGAGATTTTCAATCTCACTGATGTGAGTTTTACACAGTCTGAAAGAAAATGGCAACAAACTTTAACACTTTGTGTTGGTATAAGCATAATAGAGATACTTGCAATATCAAACCGCACTAATTAGCACACTGTTATAATCACGTGCATGCGACATTATGCAAATGAAATATGCATGAAAGCCATTTTCACAGCAATAAGTAGATTATTAAGACATGAAATGAGTAAACACACAGGTAAATATAAATGTGTATGTGTGTGTGTGTTGGTCTAAATATGGATTATTCTTTGCAATTGAGCTCACTGCTTGTTTGTGCGTCTAAATTTAGTGTGTGTAAATCAGTGAATGACGTGGATGGTGTTTTGTGCTCATGAAAAGAATGTGTGAACGTCAGATTCTCATTTTAGAGAGCAGAGGAGGAGGAAGAACACTTTCTCTCTCCTACTGTTAAATGAGTGTTTGGTGAATGAATGTCGTATAATGGCTGAATGAACCAGAAAGACACATTTTGGGGTTAAGAGGGACTGATAAGGTGAGTGCGAGGGGGTTAATTCAGTTATGAGGACAGAATTGACTCCACAAGTGAGCTAAATCTGACCACACACAACTCTCTATTGGAAAAACGATTCATAAATAAAGTTTTATTTTAGATTTTAGTTCATTTTTGTATTATAAAACATTTTCTTTTAAAGGGAAGGAGTTTAGTTTTGGGTTAGCACCCATTTACACCAAGATGAGCAACTATAGCTATATTTGAAATCAAAAACATGTGAATAAATTGCAAGTTTTGGGTGCCCGTGATCCACTGTGGACTTTGCTATTTTGATAGAGCGATTATTAAAACTTTATAGTTATCGTTATAGTTGTGGTGTGGACAGCGCTATTCTCAGAAATAAGATTTATAAACTTTATAGTTATAGTTATTGTTATAGTTGTGGTGTGGATTTTGTTATTCTCATAGAATTAGAACAATGATTAAATTTTCATAGTTACAGATATCATTATAGCTATCGCTCTTGGTGTGAATGGACCTTTACTTAGATAAAGCCCGCAGATAAAGTTATTAATGAAGAAGCCGTTGGAAAGTCCCCACTACAGCAGAAAATAAACATGCATGTGTGTGATAGTAATGAGTTGCTGACCTCTCTTGGATCACTTCACTTTCTCCTTTAATTAGGTTTGAAATGTCAAAATGAAACTTCTTTCTGTCTTGGTTACTCTTTATGTGTGTGTGTAATTGAAGCTCAGTCTTTTCTTGCCCTAGTTTGAAATTTGTAAAAAACATGAATGGAAAAAAATATGAAAAAAGAGACCGAAAGGCACAAAGACAAGAAACTTCAAGACAATATGACCTCTGTGCCTACATCTTCTTAATTAATCAACATTTTTGCATCTTAGCAACATCTCATTAAGATGTCAAAGCAGTGTGTGTGTGTGAATGCAAGTATAGAGTAATTAAGACTAAAGAGGAACAAGTCACGAGTCATTAGTCATTCGTGTTTAATTCAGTATACAGGGTCTTACAAATCACACACACCTGTGGTCGCAGTATCTGCTGACTGCAGCAAAATCCACATGTGAGCAAAGACCATTTAACTCAATCTCTGTCCACCAAGACAGCAGTTCAAATTCAACTCGAAACGTTGTCCGCAACACATTTAACTTGACATGTCCAATGAAATCAGACATTCATAGAAAAAGAAAAATGAAGTTGGATGTGATATGGGAATTTCATCCATTTATCCAAATTTATTGGATGAAATGTGTCTCTATTTGAAGGTGGTTGAAAAAAATCAAAAATAGATCTAGTTACAGTCAGGGATGGGCATTTTTTTCCTTTCGAGTATTTCCATAGTAGGGGTGTAACGTACATGTATTCATCCTAAATCGGAACGGATGTCATGGTTCGGTGCATACAGACAGACGACGAATACAGTCAGTCACAGGCGATCCACATACCAGAAGGGGGCGTGTGCGGTAATGCAACACTGTTTGCTAACTGCCACAACAGGAAAAAGCTCAGAAGAAGAAGAAGAGATGATTGATCAATTTGTTTACATGTTTAAGTGTTTCAACCGTGGAAAGACATCAATTAAACTGCTTGAGAATAATATCTCATGTAGCATTACATTTACCTCAGGCAAGTCCACAGCATCTTAGTTCACTAGAGAAATTAACTCTTGAGGGAGCATTTCACTAAATATATGCACTATATTACCTTATATATTATGTTCTTTACCTGTTAGTATTATATATGTTTAAATAAATTTGTCATGAAAACAAGTTATGACAGTACTGTGTAAATGACTATATTTCAAAAATTAGTTCATGCGAAACTTACCTTATGTGCAATTTACATTTTTTTGAGTGTCGATTATAATATCTAACAATAATAAATAGCAACTAAATTTAATAGTTTTGTTAATTGTAACTTGAATATTATAGTAATGTGCAAAAAAGGGCTCCCTGTATACAGTTTACAGCATTAGCTGAGATAGATTTAAGAAAATGTTAATTATAATTGAATTTATTTATTTAAAGAGAGACAGTTTGTTCAATAAAGTACTGGTTAATATAAAGAAGAAAAAAGAAGCTATTTTATGTTTAGTTTCCTCCCCTGCTGTAACAAACCATGACTTCAATACCGAGGTACATACCGAACCATCATGCTCAGTAAAACAATTAATCGATTAACTGAGGTGCTTTGCTAGCGGGTTAATGAACTCAAATGCATCTTATATGAGATTATTATGAAATACACACCATAAAAGTAATATTACAACTTACAACAGCACAAAAACACGCAAATGCACACATGAATTTGCTAGTCAGAACGTGTAACTCCCATTGTGGATGAACTCATCCCATAACAACAACGCTGAAACATGGCCAACTAAAGCACATTCTATAGTGTCCTCATTTATAATGTTAGGTTTATAGCACATTCTGAGTTCTGAAGAGCAGCTGTAGGACCCTGGAGATGCCTCTGCTTTTATGACATCATCTCCATCATCATCATTATTGGTACGCGGCTAAAGGGAGGCTCATCACCATAGTAACGGGAGATCTATATGTTGGTAAAGAAAGATCACGACTCGCACAGACACAAACAAAAGCACACATACAAAAGGGGCATTCTCACCCTCTACAAGGGTAAAAATATGAAAGAGAGAGAAACACAGTGGCACAGTTGGATGCTCGCCGTACAAGCACACATCTATATAAATCATTAACGGCCTTCTCTCTTTCAAACGGCACTTAGGTCAATTCCTACAGCTTCCATCACTGATTAAACTGAGTATGAGGCAAATATAACTATATTATCAGCCAGCTTTTAACATAAGTTTGGATGTTTGGTAGGAGTGTGATGAGTCAAGATACGAGAACAAGACAAGGCGATATTTTTGCACAGTATTTTTAGGAAATCCTCAATAACAAAATTCATGTCTGGAAAAATAATCATTTCAATTCTACTTTCTTAGTATGAATTATCAAATTCATTGAAAGACAACAATATACAAGCACTGTAAAAGGTTTTGCCACAAACTTAACGGTCTGGCTTCTCCCCTGTATGATTTCACACGAGTCTCTTCAGACCTAACTCTACATGAATTATGAGCTTCCATAACTTCTGACCAAAACAGAGACCAGAGCTAAGAGGTGGTTACAACCACAGCCCAGCCTAAGATGGGTTTGATATTGGGAGACAGGTAGCCTAATTTGCGTGCATCAGGGAGTTCGCGTTTTACTCACTAATAGGGAGCGGCGGTGCTGAGTGCGCATTCTACAAGATAAGACATTTATCGGATGCTTGGGCTCTGTTGCGCAACAAATCCTCTGCCATGGTCTTGTTAGTCATCTCGCCTTACTCTCGTCACGTGATCTGTGAACTGTGATTCTTGCTGCACTGTGTGCGACTCTGCAGCTCGTTTACAATAGACCCCTTAAAAGTTTGTAAACATACATTAATTAGCTGGAGGCAAAAAGAGACGCTGGACTCAATGTTGACAAGTGTAAGATAGCATGTTTTAGGAGGGATTTATTAAACATAGATGCAGAAGAAGGTTCAGAACTGTCCGAATATGTACAGTCACTGACTCTGCGGGACCGTGACAGCTATTTTTGTAAATTAACTTAAGCTTTGGATATTTCCTAGACAACATATGAATTACTTTCGGGTGGTTCAGGGAATTTTGTCAAGGCTTGTCTAATGTAACCTAACGCTGGGCTAACTATGATTATGGCTAGCAATGTGGATTATTTTAAGAGACCATTCAAAGGATGGCACACACATCTGTCGCTGTATGTTTGTTTAACATTTAAGGTAGCTAGTGCGCTGAAAGTGGGCGACTTTTCACCTATAAAACAGAAACTTGCTGATTTGTACTAGATAAAACCAACACACCATTACATATGCATTGATTATTTTACCTGATATGTACACTGCAAACACTAGCATTATTTATGATCGTGTCAGTCCAGTCTGTACGGCGTATTACTTTCAACCACAATTATCTTTTTGATTTTTGTGCAGGAATGTCTGGCGGGATCTGGTAAAACGTCTCGGTTACGACTGTAACCTTAGTTCCCTGAAGAGGGAACGAGACGTTGCGTCGAGAAATTGACGCTGTGGGAACGCAACGCGTTATGTCGTCATGAAGCACGTGTGAAATCCGTCCAAAGGAGTGACGAGACGTCACAGGCGGGTGACGTCACGACCAGGAAACTATAAAGCACGCTCAAACAAAGCAACGCTAGCTTCAAGTGTCTGAAGTAGTCGCTTGACAAGCATGCAGGAAGTATGGCAGGACGACGCAACGTCTCGTTCCCTCTTCAGGGAACTAAGGTTACAGTCGTAACCGAGACGTTCCCTTTCAAGGGAACTCGCGTTGCGTCGAGAAATTGACGCTGTGGGAACGTTAATACCCACGCCGCCATAATGACCAATGCCTGTCTAGTGTGACTCGTCAACACCAGACAGAACCCTGGCCCCAGGAGTGGAGCTCAGATCAAGGTCATAGAACCTCATGAATGTATGCGGTGAGGACCAGCCTGCCGCATCACAAACATCTTGCAAAGATGCTCCGAAGAGCAGAGCTTTAGAGGCCGCCAATCTCCTAGTGGAGTGGGCTCGAACTGCCAAAGGAGATGGCAGTCCGGCCGACTCGTAAGCAAGTGAGATAGCCTCAACTATCCACTTACTCATCCTCTGCTTAGATACCGGGGCCCCTTTTTTAGGGGACCCGAAACAAATGAACAACTGTTCCGACTTACGCCACAGGGCAGCTCTGTGGACATAAGCATCCAACGCCCGAACTGGGCAAAGCAGATTAAGGCGTTCCTGGTCTGAATCCCTGAAGGGAGGAGGACAGAAGGCTTGCAGTACTATGGGCCTCACCACATTGGTGGGGACCTTAGGAACATACCCAGGTCTGGGATGAAGGAAAGCCTTCACCATACCGGGTGCAAATTCCAAGCACGATGGGGCAACCGAAAGAGCTTGCAAATCTCCTATTCTTTTAAGAGAGGAGATAGCAAGAAGGAACAGAGTCTTGAAGGTCAAGAACTTAACAGGAACCTCCTCAATGGGTTCAAAGGGAGCTAAGGAAAGGCCCTGGAGCACCACAGCCAAATCCCAAGCCGGTACCCTCGTGCGTACTGCAGGCCTCAGCCTCAGTGTGCCACGAAGGAAGCGAGTGACAAGAGGGTCTCTCCCCAGAGAGCCACCAGCCAAAGGTGTGTGGTAAGCCGCAATAGCCGCCACATAGACTTTTAAGGTGGACGGAGATAACCCTGCAGTGAACCTCTCCTGCAGAAATTCCAACACTGCCCCAACCGAACAGTTTAAAGGATCCAACTGACGAACACTGCACCAAGTAGAAAACAGCTTCCACTTAAAAGCATACAGCTTCCTCGTGGAGGGAGCCCTAGAGTGAAGGATGGTACCCACAACCTCGGCTGAGAGACCAGAGTCTATGAGCTGGGTCCCCTCAGAGGCCAAGCCCACAGGTTCCAAAGTTCCGGGCGAGGGTGAAATATTGAGCCCTCCGCCTGAGACAGAAGATCCCTCCTGACTGGAATCTCCCAGGGAGAGCCATCTAGGAGAGATACTAGGTCCGAAAACCAAACTCTGCCCGGCCACCGCAGGGCTATCAAGACGAGCCGGACTTGGTCCCGGCGAATTCTCTCTAAGACTCCCGGGAGCAGAGCAATCGGAGGAAAAGCGTACAGACGAAGCCTCGGCCATGTCTGCACCATAGCATCCAGTCCGAGAGGAGCTGGATGGGTGAGGGAGAACCAGAGTGGACAGTGAGACGTCTCTTGAGACGCAAACAGATCCACCTGAGCCCGGCCAAACATCCCCCATATTTGCTCCACCACCTCGGGGTGGAGCCTCCATTCCCCGGGCCTCAGCCCCTGCCTTGACAGGACGTCTGCTCCTATGTTTTGAACCCCGGGGATGTATGCTGCACGAAGCGACAGCAACTTCCCCTGGGACCACAGGAGGATTTGGTGCGCCAGTTTGTAAAGCGGACGCGAACGCAAACCTCCCTGGTGATTTATATAGGCAACCACCGATGTGTTGTCTGACCGGACAAGAACATGGTGGCCCCTGAGATCTGGGAGAAAGACTCTGAGAGCCAAGAACACAGCCATCATCTCCAGGCAGTTGATGTGCCAGGAGAGATGATGTTCGCTCCACAGACCCTGAGTTGGGCGTCCGTCTAGGATCGCCCCCCAACCCGTGAGGGAGGCATCTGTCGTTAGCATCTTGCGACGACAAGGAGCTCCCAACACCGGGCCTTGGGATAAAAACCAAGGTTTCTTCCACATGTCGAGGGCACGTAGGCATCGCCGCGTGACCTTGATCATGCGAAATGGATTTCCCCTTGGAGAAAACCCCCTGGTCCTGAGCCACCACTGCAGGGGTCTCATGTACAGCAGGCCAAAGGGAATCACGTTGGACGCTGCTGCCATTAAACCCAACAGTCTCTGAAATTGTTTCACAGTGAGTGACTGGCCTAGCCTTATCCGGTTTACGGTAGAAAGGATTGAATCTATGCGAGCAGGTGAAAGACGCGCCTGCATCACAACAGAGTCCCAAACCACGCCCAGAAAAGTGGTTCTCTGAGCTGGAGAAAGAACACTCTTCTTGGCATTCAACCTTAACCCCAACCTTCTCATGTGGGCGAGAACGACATCTCGATGCCGAACCGCAAGTTGTTGCGATTGAGCTAAAATTAGCCAATCGTCGATGTAATTGAGAATGCGAATGCCCTGTAAACGCAGTGGCGCCAAGGCTGCATCCATGCATTTGGTGAAAGTGCGGGGTGATAACGCTAGGCCGAACGGAAGAACCCGATACTGGTAAACTTTGCCCCCAAAAGCGAACCTCAGGAACTTCCTGTGATGCGGAAGGATGGAGATGTGGAAATACGCGTCCTTGAGATCGATCGTGACAAACCAGTCCTCGGACCTGATTTGTGACACGATTTGTCTCAACGTTAACATTTTGAATTTGAGCTTCATAACTGACTGGTTCAGCAGACGCAGATCTAAAATGGGACGCAACCCCCATCCTTCTTCGGAACGATAAAATAACGGCTGTAAAAACCGTTTTCTCTGTCGAGAGGAAGTACATGCTCTATGGCTTCCTTCTCCAACAGAGTTTTTACCTCCTGTTCCATAACCAGAGCCTGCTCGGGGCCCACCACAGTGGGCAGGACCCCCGCGAACCTGGGTGGGCGAGACCCGAACTGAATAGTATACCCCTTTTCGACTGTACGCAGGACCCATTGAGAAATATTTGGCAGTAGCCTCCATGCTGTCAGATATTCTACTAAGGGAACCAGTCTCTCGAGACTGGCCTCTGGTGTAATTTGAACAGCCAAAACGGTGCCCTGAAGCGGCGCACCAGCAGGGGGCAGCCGAGCTGACTGTTCGGAGACCCTCCTTAGAGGGGGCGAGCGCCCCAGGGCCGCTACGTTTCCGGGCGGACACCTGGGTGTTTGCTCGCTGGGGACCACCGCGCCCTGAAGCACACGAGGTGGCAGGGTTGGCAGAACGGCCCCCTGAGGGCACTGAAGAGAACTGGGCACCGTATACTGAGGTGTGCGCCACTTCTCTCCAGCGGGGGCTGCCCTCATTTGAGCCCTGACACTCACAGCGTCAGGACTTCTTTGCTGCAGCCTTCTTGGCGATAATGACGTTCCTCAGATCCGTCTTACCCCTTGAAGGCTGCGGCTGTGAGCGCCCTCCCGACCCCCCGAATCTCTGAGGAGGGGTACGGGTAGAAACGCTCCGCTTTTGATTGGCACGGTTGCTGTGAGGAGCTGGCTTTTGATGACTGGGGCTAATGGTGTTGTGGAACAGCCCCAGGGGTGAAAGAGCGACGGGGGAGGAGTTTCTGGAACGCCGCCGCCTGCTTATTGGCTTCCTGAAACCTCTCGACGACCGTGTTAACAGCATCGCCGAAGAGGCCAGGGGGCTAGTGATGCGCGGGTCGGCTTTTTTTCCAACCCGCGGGTCCCGCTTTTATGAAATTATTTGGCCCGCCCCAGCCCGCCCCGCACCACTGTATCCATTTTTACAACCCGCCCCGCCCCGCACCCGCAGCCATTAAATATACATACTAGTAAGGTGACCACCCGTTCCGCATTTCGCGGGACAGTCCCGAAATTGGGAGCTTTGTTCCGCGTCCCGCAAGACTTAAGTAGTGTCCAGCATTTCATTTACGTCTGTAGTTTTTTTTTTTTTTTTTTTTTTTTTTTTTATCCCTGAAATTACAACACAACAGTAAGAAATATAATAAAAACTATGACTGGCAGGCATTTAAAAATCTGTTTGTGCAGCCGTCATATTCTAGCTGTGAAAATAACTAACCAATGCAATCATAGAGAGAGTGGACATAAACTCAGTTTACTCAGTAAACAACCAGGATTTATCTCACATAGCCTACTAGATAAGAACCTCAGGAGCTGCTCAAAGCTGCCTAAATCGATGATTTAAAGCATGTAATCATCCATTCTGATGGCAAATATTTCCAACGAACGGCAGCGATCAAGCGCCACACACGGAAATGGTCGAGCACCTACGGAAAAACGAGATATTCTCCATTTGTTTTAACCAATACAAAATTGCGACGTTCAGACACGACTTTCTTCTCATGTTTATAGTTCATTTAATGCGGGTTATATATGGCGTTGTTATAATGAAAAATGTTGAGAGCGCATTATTGTATCACGAGAGCGCATCAAATGCACGAGCGATCTCCGCTCACAGGCGGATTAACTGGACGCGCCCGCGCTCTCTCTCAGATATTACATCTGCGCGCTCAAAATTTGTCATCCTGCATGTGTAGCCGTGAATCTAGAATTTTCTGTTGTATTTAATGTTCTGTTGTATTTAACATTAAATTCTGTTGAATTTAATGTTGCCATAAGAGCAACATTGTAGTGTGGGCACCCAACGGCAGAAACATTAATCGGCGCGTATGCCAAGTTTGCCAACAAGTGTAAATCACTATTTACATTTTAATTCACAAATGTATCTGTCTCACGTGGTGTCTCGCATTGTCCAGCAAAATCACATCTACTGTCCTGCAACAGATCAATAGCCAGGTGGTCACCCTACATACTAGGCATTGTAATATAAATGAAAACAGCCTTTATTTCAGCCTGAAAGTGCTTGGAAACATCGCCCTGTAAACAGGCAACAACACACGATTATGAATATGAACCATAAATCAGGTCATATTAATAACAAGATAATGATAAACATTTTCAACATTTACAAAGCAGCGTCTGTATTCATCTAACAGGCTTAATAATTTTTTATTTCAAATTTGTATTGGCCAACAGTTTACAGCTACATAACCACTGCACTTTTGTTTTATTTAACACACGGAAAATATGTCTTGACATGCTGGAAGTGCTCATTTTGTGGCTCTCGTGTTTGTATATTTTTTCACACGAGTTTCACACGAGTTGCACTTCACGTACTGTCTCGATTGTCTCTTGCTGCAGCTATTTCTGAGAACCGGTCCCAAAACATTAGATTTAGCAGCCTGAATTTTTTTTCTTTTAATTATGTAAATTCCCGACCTCAATTTCTCCCACACCTCGTCTTCCATCTGCACATTTATTTCTCCGTTTTTGTTGTCGTGGCTGGCGCCGGGAGCTGCTTGGTGCGCCGCTTTCATGACGTGACGCCAAAGGTTTGGGGACATCACGCAAGTTATGTTGCTACGGCCTTCGTATTGTAACCTTATCAAAGAACCTAATAAAATATGAAAATCGATATTCCCAAATATTTAATATAGGCTATAGGGAATTGCACGCAACAAACATGGATTTATTTATTTATTTTGTTTTTAATGACCCGCCCCAACCCGCCCCGCAAATAAAGTGACAATTTCTTTACCCGCCCCAACCCGACCCGCGGGTTACCCGCGGGGTCCGCGGGTTATGTGACGACCCGCGCATCACTACAGGGGGCGCAAGCGGGGCGTCCATAAAGAAGTTCTTATCTTTGTCCTTAAAGGTAGGGTAGGTAAGAACTGTATGAAAAATTTTTTTTTAAAATGTGTTTAAACTTTATTTATATATCAATACATAATTAAAATGTAAGTACTCTGAAAAAGAAAGTATAAAAATCGAGTGTCTGTAGACCTCTCACGACTGTTTTAAAGACAGCTCATTATTTCTATTCACTCCACCCCCTCCCTTCTGGGCTCCTTCCAAAGCCACGCCCCCAAAACACATGAACGCGCGACTCCGACCACTGAGCTGGAAGACGCATTATTTACCTGAGACGAGCGGAGAGGAAGGAGCACAGTGCATGACATCATGTCAGAATCACATGTAATAAAAATAACTTTATAATTATGAAGATAAACAAACAAGATGTATTTTAGTACTCACTAATCAAGCTAGCATATTGATATTGGTAAAGTTTAAAATATATATTTTTTTGAATCGCTAACGAGCTAGTTATGTAGAAGGCAAAGCTAAAAACAGGTTGCATGATACACGTTTTTCCATTACCATCATTTACACTGTGATGAAGATGAATTTCGTGTAAGATTCATAACATATACGTTGTTCTACAGATAAACAGAGTAACATACACTCAAATATCAACTCACAACTGCATTGCAGACACAAAATAATAACACACACATACAACAAAGTGTGTACGACACACACAGATACAAGATAAAGACATCAGGAAACATAGGTAGAGAATATAAAAACAAAACAAAGGCGGAAAAAACGTGCAGGTAAACTTACAGGTGAACATGGTAAAAGAGTTAGACAGAGGGTAAATATAGTTCTAAGAAAAGTTCCTAGATGCGGAGTAACGTTAGGCCTACTATCTGTTAAACATGTGTTTAGTTATCTAAAGCAAAATTATGCACAATTCAACACTATAGCCATCATCTTGAGCTAGGCTATAGATTATTTATCGTCTCTACTACGGCTCGCTAAGTAATGTTATGTTAGCTATATTACGCAGCTACGTGTGCTAATGACACATGCTTCATGAAAAAATAAACAAAAAAATATGTACGATTAAAATACAAAAAGAAAGATTTACCTGTCCAGCAGAAATAAGGCCATCAACGAGTCACTTTTCAGCCCCTTGAGTTCCCTCAGTTCTCGCCATCGCTGGAAAGCCACGCCGATATTAACTCTTGTTTTATTTCTTTGTTTATCCAAAATGTTTTTGTTCCTTGCCTTTTCTTGTATTGTTACCGTCTTCCTTTTTTTGCCCGGTTTGCCTTCAGTAACTGCATAGGCCGGTACAGAGAATTCTGCTTGATGTTTCTCTGCCATTGTTTGGTACGTTATTCCTCTTGAATTCCCCAAATCAAACGTGCGCGCGCAAGTGGGCAGGTCATGTGTGGCAAAAGGGTGGTTGCCATGGTTGCGAGAGAGTGACAGCCGCCTAAGCCAATCCTATGTTTCGTCCCGAATGGAAATAATGAGCTGTGTTTAATACAGATTAAACGGTCTAGAGTCAATCGATTTTTATACTCTTTTTATCAGAGTACTTACATTTTAATTATGCATTGAAATATATAGAAAGTTTAAACAAATTTGGAAGAAAGTTGTTAAAAAATTTTTTACCTACACTGCCTTTAATAGAACTCAAATTCAACCACAAGTGCCTCTCCGTAGCCACCAGTGCTGCCATAGCACGACCCACGGATCTGGCCGTCTCCTTGGTGGCACGGAGAGAAAGGTCTGAAGCCCGACGTAGCTCATCGACTACGTCGGGAGTGATTCCCCCGCCCTCATCAATATCACCTAATAACTCAGCCTGATAGGCCTGCAGCACACCCATAGTGTGAAGGCATGCTGCCGCCTGACCAGAAGCCGAATAAGCTTTGCCCACTAAACCAGAGGTGACTCTTACTGGCTTAGTGGGCAGCGTCGGGGTCTTTAGGGACGACGCCGACTGTGGAGGGAGATAGCTCGCGAGCGTCTCCTCCACTTTTGGCATCGCCCCATAACCGTGCTCTTTAAGCCCCACGATCGATGCATAGTGCGTGGTCTGAGCACTATGCACCCGATATGAGGCTGGTTTCTTCCAAGATCTCGCCACCTCGGTGTGGAGATCTGGAAAAAACGGGAGACCCCGACGCGGAGGTTGCGCTCTAGAGGGCAGAAAACGTTCATCCAATTTGCTTTTAGGACGAACGTCCTGCTTCTCTGCTGGCCAGTCGATGTTTAATCTGGCAACAGCGCGAGACACAACCTCCACCAACTCCTCAAAAGCAGGCGAGTGGGATGGCGAGTCCTCACTCTCAACAGTATCGATGCTCTCCACATCCAGCTCCTCGGAACTGGACATATTGAGCATCGGTGCTTGACCCAGTGTGGAAGGAACCGCAGAGCGTGCTTCCAGACACTGAGAAAAAGCACTGGATCTATCAGGTGAGGGCTGAGATAAGGCTGGGCCCGTCTCAAACCCCTCTGATAGATCCATTTGCGAGCCCCAGGATAGAGAACGCCGCTGTGCAGCGGGACCCGAACCCTGGGGAACGCGAGCCTGAGCGCCCTCATCAAAGAGCGCCAGGCGGGAGCGGAGCGTCCGTAAAGGAAGCATCTCACAATGCTCACAGCCAGCACCCTCGAGTGCTGACCGTGCATGCTCCGCTCCCAAACAAGCAACACAAAGATTGTGTGTGTCCCCAGTCGTGATGTAGCGAGGGCAGGGATGCACACACGATCTAAATTGCTTTTCCGCCATAATAGATAAATAGATATAGATAGTCACAAACAACACCAAATAAGACAGACAAGTCACACAAAGCGCTACTGAAGACACAGAAGCTAGCGTTGCTTTGTTTGAGCGTGCTTTATAGTTTCCTGGTCGTGACGTCACCCGCCTGTGACGTCTCGTCACTCCTTTGGACGGATTTCACACGTGCTTCATGACGACATAACGCGTTGCGTTCCCACAGCGTCAATTTCTCGACGCAACGCGAGTTCCCTTGAAAGGGAACTTTAGTTTTGAACCAAAAGTGCTGTTCCTTCTATTCTGGCAGCCAAAAACACAAGAAGACGACATTTTAAAGTCAAAACCTCAAACTTTTAGCGCACCTGCTATTAGTTCTTATTTATGTTTTGCCTCCAGCTAGAGCGGTGACGTAACAGTGACGTAGGCGATTAAGGGGTCTATAGTTTACAATTGAAGTGACTGTTATCCAAATGGTTTTTATTTCAAAAAAATGCAAAACGACAGTGGAAGGTAAAAGTAGCGGTGACGTATTCTATGCTAATTTCCTTCTGATGCTGAATACGATATGGACAGCTTTTCACCTCAACGAGAAATATCGGTCACACCCCTAATATTTAGTATACCCAGCTTTATCCACATACATACAGTACACTCACGTAAGGCGATGTGTACTAGATCGCAAATCTCAACTGCTTGTTATATCATTCATCTCTTAAGTGAGCATAAACAGTTAGTGGAAAACAGTGCTATAGCTTGAAATTTGTTTATTATTTGTGATGGAGCCAGTGAGAATTTTGTCAGGGCAAGTAAAAATCTAAAAAGAAATCCTTAGCTTTGAGCCCTGACCTTCAGGACAAACTTCCTGAATCAGGATTTGATTTACGGAGCCTGAATATAAATCCTCACTGCTAGATTGCATCACACAAACCCTGAGGTTGCAAAGGGTTTAAGTATAATGCTATAAGAATTAAAATTGTGTATTTTAATAGACTATAATATCTAAATAAATAAATATAAATAGTTGCATATCATAACTGTGATTAAAATTATTTTCAATACATGACGTTGTGTATAATAAGGAACTGTAAATGCCTCAAGAACACCTTTATGATGTATAATATATGCATTCCTCATAAAAATCCAAATTTTTCCCCCATCATCCTTTCTGTGTTATGTGGCCTGATGGTCTGTTGAAATTATTCAAAGTGACTCGGTCCTGTAAGTGTGAAAAATACGACAGGAAAATGAGATCTGTAGGTCTGATGAAGGTGGCCAATGATTTCTGAGCTGATAGTTTGTGATGGATTGAATCAAGGCTACGCTGTGAGAATAAAGTATGCAGGATTTTATAGTTTTAGCTGGTGTTTGTGGCTCCGTCTACAGTTTCTAGCAACTTTTGCCTCTCGAAAAACATCTTTCAGTGGTTTTAGGAGATTTCTGTATTGCGTTTTAGCTTGCTTATTTCTAATGTGATTTGAGCGCTGACTTTACAATCAGGGGATAGTTGCAAATTAATAACCAAAGCTTTACAGTCTCACAAGAAACCAGGTACTGAGAGATGTTTCTGCAGTCTCAGAGATTTTTCTGTTTCTCTGTAACACAGTTAGCCTCCTAGAGGTTGATGTGTTTTAGGGTGCTCATTTTTTCAGACACTATCAAAATTGACTTGAGATTCAGTGCAGGATTGATCCTGCAGCAAGTTTAATCAAGCAGGAGAAAATTGAGAACGAAAAAAGAGCCGATCTGTCTCCTTTTATGCATTTACGTAACTCGCTACCGTTTTTCTCGTACCGATGGATCTGGCTCAGAAACACACTCAGCGTATTACCAAGAGCTCAGACCCTTTTGACAATGACACGATGGAGACATCGGACAAAAATAAAGAGAAAGCGTGCAGTCCTGCAGAGTCGAATGCAAGTTGTCAGCGCTTGATAAATGGGTGCTATCACCACGTGTGTGTGTGTGTGTGTGTGTGTGTGTTTGTGTGGTCCTCAGCTGACTGATACGGACAGAGTCGAGTGTACGGGGTGTCTGTCGGTGTCTATGATAAGGCACATCTCTCTCTCTGTTCAGGGACGGATATAGAAACCATAGATCTGTCTCTCTATCTTAGCTCCGGCTCTAATCAGAAACCCGTCCACCCACTCTATTTCCTGACACGCTGGAATAACACACATCTCCCAGAGGCTGCTCATCACACAAAACCATAATTCATCTCTACAGCCTTTAGTGATGACACGCACACACACAAACACACACACCTAAGTATGTAAAGGAGAGTGAGATTTTGATGCATCATACTCAAACATATATGTGTTGTTTGGCCGTGCATTTGTTTGCTGGCTTACAAGATGTTAGTGTTCAGCCTGAGGGACTGTACTAAACCTGCCGGAATAATAGATAAAACACAACACACTCCGCCCCTGCTGGGCTAATAATAAAACACACCTAAAGCCATATTTTTTTCTTAAGTGCATACATATCACAAACACACAGCACCAGGTTGAATTAAGAAAGGAGACACCAATCAATGTGCTGTTGACTGGATAATGCTAATAGTTTAAATTATGTTATTGTTAATGTCAATGTTATTGCACAACTATACTACAGATCCTATTTCCCAAAATATTTGCATTTAAGCATTAGGATGTGTGCTCAGAAAAAATTTACTAAAATGGTATAAGATTAGTTGACATCTTGAGAGTGACCAAGATGATACCAATAATTATATATATATAGCAGGGCTCAACAATAAGGACTGCCCGATGGCCCGGGGCCAATGTGAACGACGCTCGGGACAGTAGACGGAACGGTCACTTGCCCGATCGGACCAGTGCTGGAGGGTGTGCATTATATATTGTCTATGATATCGTAATTGTTGATTTAACAATCTGATATTATCGAGTAAGTCCCTCACTTTACAAAAAACAAACAAAAACACACTAATTGAGTGCACGCATGCAGTACGTCTAGTAGGTTAGACTAGTGCGCGTGCATATTTAGACTGTACGCTTTCACTGCGTGATTTAGGCTCCTAAAATGCCTTTTATAATGACCCAGAATTCAAGATAAGGGGCAAACATGCCCCTGTATATATTTCATATTTATATAATTTAATTAAATTTAATCAATATTACACAAAGAGCACCGTTTATTAGTCTATTAGCATGATTACAAATGTGATATTGATTTTATTCAGCTTACAGTTTAATGAACAAGAACTAACTCAAGTGACTTACATTTAAGACACCAAATCGCCTGTTTCGCTCTATTTCGCCAACGAAAATAATTCCAAAGTCCACAGAATTGTTTTGCATCTCTGAGCAACACTTCTTGAGTGAATCAGCCGCTTGAATGAATCGGTTGAATCTCAACGATTTGCTCATTAACGGTGATTCGCTGCCACCTACTGGCGAGTTTAATTTCACATTTAAAGTGTCTTCATTTTTTTTTTTATATATATATATATAATTACATATAACAGTATTTAATGTTTTATATTTTTAACATTAAAAGTATTTTTATCCATCTGTAACTGCTCTTGACTGATTAACTTTAATACAGTTTAATCTATTCTATAGTTATATAGTTAAACATTAGATTACAATTTCTGTACCTGAAAATCTCCTGTTTAAACCTACAGGAAAAACTTGAAAAGCACCATTTATTTCATTTATATGTTTGTTCTTTTGTATTTATTTGTGCTATTACTCATAATTTATTTGATTATTTGTTACTATTTTTTTAATTTTTATTTGTATAACAATATTTAAAAAATAAGTTAATCTAGTAGCTTTTGGTGTCATAACCCTATTTATTGAGGTTAAATGTAAAAAAGACAACGAAAACAATAACTATGCTTATTTTATAGGACCATTTTCTTGTCTTTTACTTTTATTAATTTTTTGTTGTGGGGCCAAAAATTTGAACCACTGGCCCGGTCGGGGAAAAAATCCTTAGCGTTGAGCCCTGTATATATATATATATATGAAGAGTTCAGATGCAAAAGCCACTAAATGCCACCTCTGTCAAAAATTAGATCATATATGCTCTCCGCACATATTATACAATCATCAAATACTTTCAAATCCGCTAAATCCCAGCGTCAGCCCATTCAGAAATACCTGTTCGTTGGCAAAAAACGTTAAACGCCACTTCCTTTTGTCAGAAAAAGCCTCTAAGTTCACAGTAGAACCAATCAGAACACGCATATCGAATCATAAGATTTCAAGATGAATGACGTGTGTGTATGAGCCGGCTTTCAATTGCCGAGCTGCAAGTTTTTATCATGTTTTTGTTCATCATTACAGTGGCAATGATAGGATTTCAAGAGTAACAAGCAAACACAACAATGTTCCTTTTGCTGCTGCAGAAACTGACGATTTACTATGTCTTGTTGTCCAAACAGTTGGACTTGGAGGTTTTTGCAAAAAAAAAAAAGAAAAAAAAAAGGGATAAATACCAATTAATTGACTAAAGTGACATTTCAGAGCAAACACAAGGGGGAGGCAACGCTTCTGTAACTACCCCTCCTCAAAACTTGCTCTTCCCCAGTTAGTAATGGAAATGTAGTTGGGTTCATCCCCAGTAGGGTTGATCTTTGAGCATGACCCTTGACCTCAGGATCCTGCAAAGGGACAGCCCCTGTCATAAGTTTGGCTCACAGAAATAAATTCCACCAGCTTTAATCGTGTGGCAGCAAAAAAACGCACAAAGGCACAACATAAAGCAAGTTTGTGCGCAACTCGAACGGGACACATCCAATCAGAATTTACATTAAAGATAACCAGGTAGATCTTCAGGCTTTAGTTAGAGGTTAGTAGTTTATTTTAGCCCAAATTGACAAAATAAAGGCGGCGACACAAACTGCATTAGTTTGTCCATTTCGATGCTGCGTAGGACGGGAGCACAGAGATTCTGGCCCTAGACAGACGAGCAGCTTTCATGTGAGATGACCGCATGATCTCTGACCTGCACTCTGTCCGCAGGTGTGTAACGAGTGTGTAATGATGCTCTAGAGTCAGGACGACTGTGCAGGTGGCCTGCAGCTACGACACACGTGCCTGTATGAGTCAAACATACTGCAGTCTCGGCCTGCGTCTGATGCATACTGGACTTTAAAATGGCATTTCTTTCAAGGTTTCTCAAAATGTAATGCTCCAAACTCACTTCATGGATATTTTTGTTCTGTTGAGTGAGTGAAAAAGCATGCTCTCCTTGACAGCCAACAACAGCTAGTCTAGGTTGTTTGGACTAGAATGAACTTACCAGCTGTGAATCCACTCCACACAGCCAGCCGACTGAATTAATCCAAGAAATGAAACCTGCAATACTCTCAAATATTTACCCTCTTCCTTTCCATATATCTCTCATGCCTTAAAATAGGATGCGTTCTTTGAAGGAGCAGACGAGATGGGGAGGCAAAACAGCATTAGCCCTGGAATGAAGTTCATAGCAGGCAATCCGCGCAAGTATATGTTTTCAATCTAAGAGAACCACATGCTCATATATATTTATATACAACCGTAAATTTGGCAGAGCGTCCTCCACGGGCCTCCCCTCAGGAACCAGACGGCCTGTCGGGAATACAGAGACGTAAATGAGCAAAAGGCCAAAGCCATCGCAGGGGCAGACGATGCCAGTATGTGTATGACAGCAGAGAAATGAGAGAGGATGAAAGTCGTCGCTCAGGGGCGAGACAGCAGAGGGCTGGTAAGATGGAGGAATAACAGTTTACTGCCACATCATGTTGAGGGATAATTCAATCAAATGTTAGCGGTTGGCTATCGGCCTTCTGGCGGTGCGCTGATGACACGCGGGGAATAAAGATCTGAAAGCGGAAACGCAAAGTGTGTTAAGAAAGAAATGTTTCACCTTTCTATGAAAGGTGATCAGAATGAGTCTTTGTGTTGTTCATAAACAGAACTGAGGTGCTTTCAGGACATCAGCTTGATGTTTTAGAAAAACTGTGTTGAGTAAATTTATTAATTTGGCAATTGCTTTTATTATTCGAGGCGAAATTAAAGATTATGCTGATGAGACTTTTCCGGCAGTAAGCTAGAGCATCTGAGATGTTCATCGGTTCATTACACATCAAAATCAATTTAATGTGATTTACAGATAATTCAGTGGAGATTCTTCATATCAAGCTTTCCCAAATTCTGTTTTCCATTTTCTTAGTTTAATTCAATTTTAATAATCAAAAAGGGTGCCTAATCAATTGAATTCATAAAACTTTACCTGTTTAATAATGTATTAGTTTTTTTAACAATAATAGAGCCCTATAAAATGTTTTAATTTTTCAGAAATACTGTGTAGTCTTTTTTAATATTTCTAGATTCTGTGTTTTACTATGTAATACAAATGTACTATCAAAAATAGTGTTAATCAAATTAATGTATAGCAATTTAATTAATTTTTGAAACTTTAATGCAATCAATATAAATTTAACATTAAATGTAATCAAATGTTTTATGATATTGTGTGATATTGCTTAAAAATATGTTTTAATAAATACTTGTATTATATTGTTATTATAACTTTGATAAGTACATTGCACTGCTCAATAGTATTTTTTTTCTCTCATAATTTTAAATTTAACCAAACATTTGAAATTAAATGGTTAATTGCTGCTGAAGTGACTCTTAGAGCAGCTCTGTAGATGAAGTTCATATGTTCACGTTCTCATATAGACTTTTTTAGCAAACGCTTCTTCTTGCGCTTTAATATTCACAGACACTAGTCCATATCATAATTTGATTAAGTGTTCAGCCCCACTTTTGATTTATTCATCTAAATTTTGCCAAATTCCATGACATTATACAATAAATCATGGCTGGATTCCATTACTCTGTCCACTTTTTCCACGTTACAGAAATCTTAGGGTCCTATATAACTGTCGCACCAAAATTTCTGATGTAATTATTACACACATAATTCCATAGCTCTTTTATTCTTTATTTAGGCCTCTTCTGCCTTTGTAATCACGCCACCTTGTAATTCACGGCCAATGTTCCCTCTCAGCTGCGCATGTCTGATGTCGCTCCATCACAGACCAAAAGAAAATGTGAAGGCATAAGGCAGACTCAAACTGTGTGGAAAAAAGCTTGAAATGTCTTGAATCAGAGCTAAATGAACGGGCAGCGCTTCAGCTGGAGTCAATACGCATGTCCATTGATTTTCAGTATGGAACTGAAGCTGTGAGAAATCCTGTGTGGAAATATGTCGAGCTGATTTTACAAGACAAAAGACGTAGAATAGTACAGAGATTTCAAATCCATACTGGCATCAAAGCAGAATTTTGCAAAAATAATGACCGAAGCCCAGAGAGGCTGTGCATTATTATTGGTTTCTGTCTGATTTTCATGTTTGTCTCATGATATCAACATAACAAGAGTCACAAAAGCTCTTCAAAAAAAATTTGTGATAAAGGACGTCACTTAATTTAACTTATGCCATTAATTTAATTATGCCAACTAGTAATGTTGATTTATGGATCTTGCAGGTCAAGTATCCGTAGGATTGTTAAAATATAACATTAACATGAAAAATATAAGCAGTTTTGTCCCTCAACGTCAGTTCAGACCTCATTTGGCATATATGTGGAGTTTGGGTCTGGGTCACATGCCTGCAAATGAGCTACAGTACCATTCAGTCCCATTCGCAAACACACATGCCTGGCTGTCGAGAGCACGTTAGCAGAGCGTATCTATCACAGCCTGCCACTCACCTGCATTAATCTTACACACACACCTTTCTCATTGAGGTGCAGTAATTACAACATGCATTCAGTACGGCTGATTGTGAGACGCAACTAATCGCATTAGCTAATCCTGCAGCCGCAGAATGCAGCTGCTGAGAGCCTGAGACCTCTTCATTTCCCCCTCGCTGAGCTCCAAGCACCTCTGACTGCCCCTCACTGTGGATGATTACTGCACGCCTCGAACGGATCAACTCCAACCCTCAACACACATTGCATATGGGAGAGACAGAGAGAATTACACAGACAAACTAGATAAGCAGATAAAAGATCAGACTGATAGATGAATAGACAGGCAGAAAGAATAGACTAGACACAATAATGGATGGATGGATGGATAGGCAGAAGGACTAGACTAGACTAGACTAGACTAGACTAGATGGATGGATGGATGATGGATGGATGGATGGATGGATAAATGGATGAATGGATGGACAGGCAGAAAGACTAGACTAGACTAGACTAGACTAGATGGATGGATGGATAGGCAGAAAGACTAGACTAGACTAGACTAGACTAGACTGATGGATGGATGGATGGATGGATGGATGGATGGATGGATGGATGGCTAAATGGATGAATGGATGGACAGGCAGAAAGACTAGACTAGACTAGACTAGACTAGACTAGACTAGATGGATGGATGGATAGGCAGAAAGACTAGACTAGACTAGATGGATGGATGGATAGATGGGTGGCTAAATAAATGGATGGATAGACAGGTAGAAAGACTAGACTAGACTAGACTAGACTAGACTAGATGGATGGATGGATGGATGGATGGGCAGAAAGACTACAAAAGACTAGATGGATGAATGGATGGAAAGGCAGAAAGACTAGGCGGATGGATGGATGGATGGATGGATGGATGGATGGATGGATGGATGGATGGATGGATGGATGGATGGATGGATGGATAGGCAGAAAGACTAGACTAGACTAGACTAGATGGATGGATGGATGGATGGATGGCTAAATGGATGGATGGATAGACAGGTAGAAAGACTAGACTAGACTAGACTAGACTAGATGGATGGATGGACAGGCAGAAAGACTAGACGGATGGATGGATAAATGGATAGATGGACAGGCAGAAAGACTAGATGGATAAATGGATGGATGGACAGGCATAAAGACTAGACAAAACTAGATGGATGGATGGATGGATGGATGGATGGATGGGCAGAAAGACTACAAAAGACTAGATGGATGAATGGATGGAAAGGCAGAAAGACTAGGTGGATAGATGGATGGATGGATGGATGGATGGATGGATGGATGGATGGATGGATGGACAGGCAGAAAGACTAGATGGATGAATGGATGGAAAGGCAGAAAGATTACACTAGACTAGATGGATGGATGGATGGATGGATGGATGTAGCAGAAAGAGCAGGTAAAGAAAATGAAGATACAACAGACCAGCATCCCAAATCTGATTTCATCCTGCATTTTCCAAAACACAAACTCTTAATGTGCCTTACAGAACAAATTGAGAGACAGATATGAAATGCCTATGTGTGTGTGTGGATAGAGTGAACGCAGTGAAAATAAGTGTGTATGTGTTTAGAGTGTGTTTGGATGGATGCATTAGGTTTGAATGCTCACAGTCTCTACACATAACCCCATTCAAGTCTTTGGAGGTGAAAAAGGTAAAAACAATTCACACGCACACAAAATCAAAGCGCATGAATTTATGAGCACATCTATATTCTGATCACATCATGCTGCAATATATCCGTCATCACATGCTTCATGTGGTGCCAACGTGCTGTTTACAGTATTTGAATAACCTCTCATTTAGATCATGGCTATTTCTCATAACGGAAACTCGTGGATTCTGAATGCCATTCTGAACATTGATGAACTTGACATGATGAGGTCATTTAAAGTCAAAGACATTTTAGCACAACGAACAGGACGTACTATATATGTTTCTGCACACTAAAACAGAGCAAAGAAGAACAGCAGCTGGTTCTGATGAAGATTGGCATCTTTCAGTGCTGTGAATAGGCAGATTCTTCCCGGATAAAGGGCTGATTCATAACAGGGACGCTGAAAGGGCATTTAAACAGCTTATTCTCCAAAATTACTCAATCAGTGGGAATAAATGGGATTTGAGAACTGAGATCTGGCGAATAATGTGGGATTATCCTTGGACATGTAATCGCAGTCACTGATGCAGACTGGGTCATGATATTCACATCTACAGGCATTAAAGGCATAGTTCATCCAAAATGAAAATTCTGTCATGATTTACTCACCCTCATGTCTTTTCAAGACCTGAATGTAAACACAAAAGACGATGGAGAAAACAAAGATAATAAGATGTTTAGCTCAAATATGCAATATGCTGGAAAAAAAACAAAAACAGCAAGACTCGATGCAATGGCCAAACACATCTGACGGTCATTTTAAAATGTATTGTTTAAGATGCTGGATTTGTTTCAAAAGCACTGTTTTGATGGTGGTCATGCTGCTTTAGAAGCGACAAAATGTATTCATGCTGATGAAACAACATTGTTAATATCACAATGATTTTAATGTGCTTTTTATTTCATCATTAAGTTTCCTAAAGATGTCATTAGACAGGTTTTGCAATCCTTCTACGTCTCATGCCAGTATGGCCTTTTACACCATATTAGGGCAAATGCATCAATAAAATGAGGTAACAGTTCACTTAAAGCCTTTATGTATATGGAATTATAAAGTATTTTTAATGCATTAATTATGCCTTGTAATGCATCTCATGAACAATAGTAACCATCTATTGATTATTACACCTTTAGAGAGAATAATATACTAAAACACATGACAAACAGCCAATTTAAGATGTAACATGGAATCTGCAAATATTATAATGCATTTTTTAACTTTAGTTACAATTATTTATGAAAAGATATAATGCATTATACATAGTGTTACCAGAAATTTTGTTTAAAGGCTTAAAAAAAAAAATCTCAGGAAGTAATAGATAAATAAGACCAAAGATTGCCCATTTTATGTACCTAAAAATTAATCATATCTCATGTTTAACCACTATAAGAGCCAGCGGCAAATCCCCGAAGCATTAGTTGAGATGAAGCTGTTCTCGGCGGGTACACGAGCACTGAACAGCTGCTGACAGCCTGGAGCTCGCATCTCCAAACACGTCTAAACAAATTGTAAAACAGGCGCTATGATTAAATATGAGTCACATATTTCAGGTCTAAACAACTACATTCTTGCCAAAAAAAATAAAAAATACAAAAAACTACTCTTAAAACTACAGTTCATGGTACAACAAGTGTAGTATTTGTAAAAAAAAAATACAGTGGATTTGATCGGCCGCCATGACAGTTGCTTCAAGCAGACTGATACAAACGGTGAAACCTCTCAGCTAATCAGATTCAAGAACCAGAACGAACTGTTGTATATTATATAATTTTATTTATTTTTTTGCTGTATTAGTTTGAATACCATGAGGGTGAGTAAATTATGGAATTGTCATTTTTGGGCGAACTAACTCTTCTGATAAATGACAAAACCCTCTCTGTGGCACAACAGTCATGCCTCCAGCAGATCGACTTCTTTAAAACAGCATATTTTCTACGCTTCACACCTCTGGCACTGCAAAAATTACAGAGGAGACAGCAACTGGAGACGATGAACAGCATCACCAGGCCTCTTTTCCTCCTGTCTTTGATTTCCCTCTGATTTGCACGTCACAGAGAGAGAGAATAGGAGAGAGTTTTGAAAGCACTCTGCTAAAAGTGTGCAGTGACCCAGCGCAAACCTTGGAGCTGCTCATCACACACACACACACAGAAAATATGAAAACCACAGCCTGCAGCTGCCCACCAGCCCTGAGCCATCATTACTGCTACGGTGACCATAATATGACTGCAAGTATGTGTGTGAGGGTGTGCTAGCTCTACAGAGAGTGGCATGCATGCAGTAGCTCTGTTCCAAAACCAAGAGTGCTGTCTTGGAAATGCAATTTGGACGTATCCAGTGATGAAAAAGTTGTAATTTATGCAAATAAGCAGTGAGGTGAAAAGCGACAGATTTGCGCACAACTAATTCCAATTTCCCTTTCGAGGGAACTATGGTTATAGTCATAACCTGAGACGTTCCCTTTTGAGGGAAATTACACTGCGCCCCAAAGGGGACGCTATGGGAATGCCCCCTTCGGGATGCAGTGTCTTGTTCCCTCTCTCAGGGAACTATGGTTATAGTCATAACCTGAGACGTTTTTTCATAAGCATGTCACTAAGTTAACACTGCGACACTATAATAAGATTGTGATTATAATATGATTGTGTTAGTGGTAAAATTGACCCCAAATTGGTTTCCAGGCAGGTCACCAAAAATCAACAGTTTGGAAAACTGAGTCAAAAAAGTTCAAAAACTAAAATATGAATACATGAGAACTTATAAAATTTAAGTCTCAAAGTATCTTTTAAATTAAAATCTTGCCCTGTTTCCACCTGGTATTAAGATGCATTTTGGTCGATCGGATCACAAGTGGACAACGCTAAATACAAGTGTAAACGGGGTGTAAAATGTTTTGAGCTTGTCCACTTTTGACCCCTTCCAGAGGTAGTCGAAAACACATTCGGACTGCTTTTGTAGTGTAGACGCTCATGTGATTCAATGTGTTCAAACAGCCACTAAAGACCATCTACTCTCCGACCACTGACCAAACACATAAACGTTATGGGAAGCGTACTAGCCAGGCAGGATTTAAACTGTGTAGGCCGAAGACCCAAATTGGGTTTGAAGATGAAAAACCAAGCACAATGTTCTCTCACCATTCCTGATTTCTAACGTGCACTTACTGCGTTCGGATGATCTTGTGGCTGTCAAGAGAAGCTACTGCTCTCCGTATGTTCTTCCGTTGTCCTGGCCGCATTCATATGTAAATTGTGTGAGCTTATTTTGTCCATTAGATCAAAAGATCGGGGAACAAATCTCAGTTACTAGTCTAAGAACAACTAAGTACAAAAACATCAAAGACATGTGATTGAGTGTTGATTTTTTGGCATACTGCATAGACACCAGTGTGGCTCAATATGACCCCAACACAAACGGAATAATCATATTTTCAACACAACAGAAACATGCAATTTAGTAAGGTCATGTGACAACAACACAGCATGCTACAGTTTGAAACATTTATCATATTATATAGCATAATGTTTCACAAACTATTAAAAAAATATATGGCAGTATACAGTACATACTGAACAATGCAGTAAGCAGAAGGCTAGTATATACACAAACACTTTGAGTATGTTCAGACTGGCAAACTACCATACCATATTTGCAGTATGTAGTGTGTACGTGCACTTTCTGCATGGAATAGCCAGATGGTCTCCTGCAATTGCCAAATGTGCAGCATACTGCCAGAACACACTATGTAATGGATGCTTTTTTAAAATTAGATCTAACTATTTTTATGTTTTTGTTATTGAATTAATGTATGATTATAATCAATATTTGCACTGAGCTTATTGCAGTGCATTCTCGCTCTATGAAGGGCACATGCAATGCTGACCAAAAGTTAGTATCCTAATTACGTCTGGACTGCGGCATAAAATGCTCTCTACATAGGCAGCTCACTAACTAATGGCCGTGTAGGTCTCCACCTCTGGTGAGTGAGGTCTGTTCCTGCAGTTCTGGTGTTGTAATATCTGCCCCAGTGTGCATGACGCTTGCACATTAAAGCAGCCTCTGTTCCAGCCCACAGCCATAACCCACCATGCACTAATATATATGATAATCACAGCAGCACACAGCAGCGAAGGCTAATATCATTTTCCCTCCCATAAGAGATTTCCTGTCTCGCTTGGCCAGCGTTCCTGCTGTCAGAGTGAGCGCACGCCTCCTGAGGGTCCCGCTATACGCAATTTACATTAACAGCTTTATACAAATCATTCACACTCAGTCCCTCGCCGAGTGCACTTCATATGTATATAACACGGGCTGTGTTCCGAATGGCATACAACACTTGGTGCAGTATGCATACTGTACACTACTGTAGTTAACTAAAACTAACAGAACAACTGTAATAGTATCTCAATGATACTAAAATAAGACTGGTGCACAGTATCGGCGTAATACCCAGGATTTGCCAAAATGTCCAACCGTAATCTACAATGCACTGCACTCAACTTGACATTCCATTTCTAGACATATAATTAAAATCTCAATATTAACTGCAATTTCTTTGCACTAGTCATCCCCACTCCTTTAGTACACACTTCGGATAGATGTAGTATGTAGTGTGACAGACAGGTCTCAGCTCTGCAGGCGGTCGGGTGCCACACAAACAAACAAATCAAATGCCGTAAAGCAAACACCACGAGAAAGCCCTTAAAGCACCATTAATAGCTCATTACTCTGCTCAAATGAAACCCCACTCACGCTATCAGCCTCGCCGAGGTTTTGAGCTTTTATGAAGCGTGCTGCCTGACTGCTTATTCACTGCCGCTTTAATCAGAGAATTTGATTTTGCAAATCAAGACTGTGCTATACTCCAGCCGCACTGACTAAAACACTTTCCGGCCAGGACTTGTTTTAAACTGTTTATTTTAGGAGGATCTATTGACAGAAATGCAATATAATATACATAACTATGTTTTCAGTGGTGTATAAAGACCTTACATGATGAACCTTTCTGTTTTTATTACCTTAGAATGAGCCATTTCTATCTACATACACCACGGGTCCCCTTACATGTTAAGTCGCCATTTTGCACCGGCATGCTTCTACAGTAACCCTAAATGGACAAACTGCTCTACAGAGCATGTTTGCTTGACTGGCTACTCTCTTCTGTCTCAGACTATGACATCTTTGTCCTGTGTTGGACACCATAGCTTCTCTATATTGCAATTCGCAACCAACTGCTAGATGCCGCTAAAATTTACACACTGCCTATATATATTTATAATACAAACCCTAATCAGCACTCAGGCGCACACATAAAGCTTGAAACAGCGCACCGGCAAAATTAATGATTATGAATGTGTTGTAAAAAAAACAGCAAGGAGTCTAAATATTTTAATAATTTATTGATAATGTTTTCTGTGTTTTGGGCTGCAGAAAGTAGAAAGCAGTGGACACGCTTATATGCACGTTTCAAAGAAAGTGTTTTTGTTTGTTTTATTTTCCATATCAGTCTCAGACAGTAGTTTGCCAGGTCTACTTAGGTAAATTGAAACCCTACTTAAAGAGGTTGTTCCACATTATTAAGCAAGTAACAGTTCTCATGCAATATGGTGAGGAAGAAAGATCTTACTGAAGATGAAAAGCATGAAATGGTGCAATGTTGTGCAAAAGGCATGAAAACAACTAGTATTGTGTGAAAACTGGAGATTATCGAACTATCACAAGATTTGTGAATAATTTACAGCACAAGATAACTTGGTCAGATAAAGGCTTATTAATGAAAGTATCTGTCAAAAAAAAATTGATTGTATAAAAAGGACAGATATAAAAAATCCAGTGTTGAGCAGTGAACAGGTATTTGAAGCTGCTGGTGTCTCTGGAGTCTCAAGAAGCCCTCCATGCAGGCTGGCAGTTGTGCATAAAGTTGCACTTCAGCCACTCCTAACCAAAGCCCACAAAGAAAAACATTTACAGTTTATTTAGAAATACATTTTCAAACAGTTTTATTGCTGTGGTGTTTTTTTGTTTTTTTGCAGCATGGGATAGTGTATTGTCCTTAATGAAAATCTTTTTATTTCACAAGAAATCCTTCCTTTTCTACCATAGCAGAAAATGGTCAGTTATAAACTCCACATATCTTGCATAAGTCATTTTGACACCATCAGAGACCCTAAAGGGATCTTCCATCTCACATCCCAATATTCCAGCACAAATCACCCGTTAGCTCCCTGCTGATGTCGCAATCTTGTTGGAATGTGGTGGCCACTCACCAACCATACAGAAATCCGTCCATTTAGACCATCTATTGTAGTTCGCCATTAGTCAGTGAATGAGTCTTCATGTATTTTAAAACCCACTTGTAAATGTTTCTCTTTGCAGGCTTTGGTTAGGAGTGGCTGAAGTGCAACTTTAAAGCAACTTTAAACTTTAAGCGCATCCTGTTTATTTTCTTTATTTTACAAAGGCACAACTTTTTGTTGTTATTTTGAGTTTACACAAATAAAAGAAGACCCTTTACAGTTTTGAATGAGGCATTACTCTTATCTGTATGTATTTTAACCTGTTTCTGCTGTAATCAGGTAAAAAATGCAAGTGATCAAGCCGAAGCCTCCATGCACAAACACTTAGATATGTGTCTAATAATAGCATACATTTATCTAGGTTAACATTAGACCGAGCAGGCAAGCTACTACTTACATGATAAGCCATATTTCAAATGATAAGCCATAATGAGGTTGATGAATGATAGGCGAACGTTTGGATTTCCTGCCCGACATACTGTAAGTACCACAAGAAACACCATCCTCAAACCATGGTTATTATAGTCAACTAAAACTAAAACTACAAAATCTAAATATTAATGAAAACTGTTATAGTATCTTATTATACTTAAATAACACTGCCTCAAACAGTAGCTATGAAACATCATTCGCAACTCTTTTTACTTGTGTAATGTGACGTATTAATAGCTGTGAGGCAAAGCAAGTTATTATACTTTGATGAAAGGTTATGAGGCCAAATATTTTGTCCTTCGGACAATGAACATGAATCTTGCACAACAAGACTAGGACTGTATATTCCAGAAGGAACTGGATGAAATATTCTGAATGATATCAATCCACAGTCTGACTCGTGATGCAGCCTGAATCATAATCACACCATGTTCGTTTGTTTGGCCAGAGGAGAACTAGTCCCCTGACTGAGCTTGGTTTTTCCCAAGGTTTTTTTTTTCCTCTCCATTCTGTCGCCTGATCTGTCACCATTCTGGATTCCTTGCCACTGCTGCCTCTGGCTTCCTTAGTTGGGGACACTTAATATTCAGCAATATTATTGACTTGACTGCACTGACACTATTGGATGTGAACTGAACTGAGCTGGATGATGACATCACTGTTTCTACAGAACTGCTTTGAACTCATTCTATAATCGATGAAATTTACACAATTACCGAACGAAAACTGATCAACACTGAACTGCCTTCAGCTGAATAATAACGCTATTGACCCTTTTCACATATCTGAGTTTCTCAGAAGCGGAAATCGTAATAGTTGGGTAAACCAGAGTTGGGTAAACTTCTTGAGCGACGAATGAAAGAGTACATTAAATATATTTTTTTGTGATCCAATTTGCTTAAATAGCAGAAGAAAAACTACATAGTGTTTTTACAACTTTCAAAAAGTAGTAATGGTAGTCAGAAGTGAGAAAAAAAAATTAAATATAAAAAACTTTGCTGGATTTACGATGCTGATAACCATTGAAACGAGTCATCAGTCTGTGAAAAGGGTCCATTGTCTTTTTAGAGTTGCTTTACAGCAGAACTTAAGTCTGTTTGCATCATTGATCATTACTTTCCTGTTTATTACTGTAAAGCTGCTTTGAAACAATCTGTATTGTATTAAGTAGGTGTGTAACGATACATGTCACGGTATGGACGTCACGGTTCGGTGCATACAGTCAGACGACGAATACAGTCAGTCACAGGCGATCCACACTCCAATCCAGAAGGGGGCACACATGGTAATGCAATGCTGTTTGCTAACCGCCACTATGTATGCATAGATATGTTTACGTGTAATCTCTCAATCAGTGTTTCAACCGCAAAAAGACATCAATAAAACATCTTGAGAATAATATCTCACGCAGCATTACATTTACTTCAGGCAAGTCATTTAGTGCCCACAGCATGTTAGTTTACTAGAGAAATGAACTCTAGAGGGATCATTTTACTAAATATATGTACTAAATAAGCTTATATATTCATTATAATTACTTTACCTGTTAGTAATGTCTTAATTATTTCATATACAATTATTTAATATAAATTTGCCATGAAAACAAGTTATGACGGTAACTGTGTAAATGATTACAAAATTATTAGTTAATTCAAAACCTGCCTTATGTGCAATTTACATATTTTTGAGTGTTGATTATTATATCTGAAAATAAATAGCAACTAAATATAATAGTTTTGTTAACTGTAACCTTTATTAAAATAATGTGCAAGAAAGGGATCCCTGTATATAGTTTACAGTGTTAACTGAGATTTTTTCTTTTATCCAAGAAAATTTTAATTATAATTGAATTTATTTAAAGAGAGAGACACAATTTGTTCAGTAAACCACTGTTTAATAAAAAAGAAGCAATTTATGTTTCGTTTTCTTCCGCCGAATCGTGACTTCAATACCGAGGTACGTACCAAACTGTCATGTTTGTGTACCGTGACACCCCTATAAATCAAAGGTGACTTGATTGACTATTAAGACAGTAAATTTTGACTTTAAACACCACCTGATTCCCAGAAGCCCTGGAGTCTTGTTGTCCTGGTTTATTTGCACGGCTCCTAATGAGCATGTATTAGTGGGCTTATTTTGGCAGCAGCTTTGAGAAATGACTTTATTTGCTGGACAGCTGCCAGTCCTCTTCTCCAACACAAGCGCTCGCTTTCTGACTCTGCCTCAGTCGCATCTCAGGGATGCTAAAATCACTGCATGCTAATACTCACATTAGAAAACCAGCACGCTAGCTCTGTAATGCATCATCACTGTCAGTAGCTCATATAAAACAAACACCTTTAAAGGCTCTGATAAACAGAGTCCCAACCGGGTGTGACGGTAAAGAAAAAAAAGAGATAAATATGATCCCTACCATGTTAATCTGAGTTTAGATAAGAGATATGACTCCTTCGATGAAAATAGGATTTTTCTTAATCATTTTATTTTCCACCAGATGATGATTTGGCATAAACAATGAGCAAACACTTAAGATTTTGTGTTGGATAAATATGTTCAAATTGGCTGTGATCTTGCTGCTTTGCACAGTATTTGATCTATCGATGGTGGTTAGCACATGTGTCATATTTTCCATGTTTGAGCATCCCCAAGTGTTCCCCAGTACCTCAGATCTCAGATGGATGGTGGCGGAGGGATCCAGACAGGCTCCGGGCTGCACAGTCCTCACTGGCTCAAACATACAGCAGTATTTTAAAGCCATTACTCCTCCACGCTTTCGCTGGGAGGAGAGAAAATGAAAACCAATCACCCTTGAGCATATTACAGACTTCAGTCAGCTCAGCCTCTCTTGTGTCCTCTTTATCTAGCCAATAAATCTCTCTCACCGCAGCACAATACTGTCATTCACACACAACACTGTCCTCATGTCAAGAGTTTATGCGCAGTAATGTAATACCAAACCTCTCTCAGGACATGAAACGACAGCCACAGAATTCACAAGCACACACAACATCAAAATAAAAGGTATATTCTGGGTTTAAGTCGATATGGAATGAAAACCAATCCTATAAACGTTCTTAATACATGATCCTGGTGTTATTGTGAATGATTCAGTGCACATTATTGACTAAACAATTCCTGATTAATAAAATTGCATACATTTTCTCTCACTGAAAATCCTGTTTCACTCATAAATACATTATATTAAGGACGTAAAACAGTTTCATTTTGAAATGGTAGTTTAACTGCTATAAATGATGAATCACTTGTGGCATGGAAAGCTACAGTTTTAGAGCAGCTAACACGTGTCAGGATTATACGTGTGATAGTTCCGTATTTCAAATGTTTATTGCTATTGTTTATGTCATTGTGTTTCCTTGTTGGTTTAAAAGCATCAAAACCAATGCATCAAGGGACACGTCAAATCGATTGTCTACAGCACAGATGCTGTACACAGGCATATTCCTTTAAGACTACTAAGACAGAGGTGAAGGAAACAACAGAGTTCAATGGCATCACCCCCTCACCCTGGCTCTTCTGTCAACTGGGACGCTGGGAAATTATGCAAATGAGCGGATGTGCAAATGTGAGGTATTTAATATACAGTATGCATAATTGATGAGGGGAGAGGAGGAGAGAGAGTATAATTGAGGTGCGGTTTGTGAATAGCTGAGAAGTTTTCTGTTCAGCATTTGATGAACAAAAAGATTTTCAAGGCTGATTTTCGTATGCCGGGAATACAGAGAGACACGAGCACATTAGAGGGTTACTGAGCAAAAGCAGGCTATTAATTTATTACGGCTGACTCATTACTGACCTGCCCGCTTCCATTTACACTCCACTATGTCAGACACGGGCCTGGTGGTAAAGGTTAAGCCACTCAAAATGTGATGTGTCCTGTATGAGTGTGTTTGAGGAGGACAGGCGAGATGAGCTGGATAAGGTGTCAGGTTAATAGTGGATCAAGTGAGCCGTGTTATGACTGCTGCAGGTCATGCATACAATGATCAGCTCAAAACTCCATTCCAGGGATTAACTGTCATCAGGACGGGCTGATCCCAAAACCCTCAGACAGGTTTTCCGAGGACATTGGCAACTTTCTGTGCTAGATATCGCAGTCTTCCTCCAAACAAAAGCATCTGTGAGTTGCGATACGAGCTGCTGTGCACTTACAGTTCGGAGGAAGTGGTAAAAACATCTACAATGATGTCGATCCAGGGCCACTTTCCCTGTAATAGGTCATACTGCAAAGGCATCTTTTCATTGTTGATTTAAACGAGTATTCATGGTTCAGTACAAGGAAAGCTCAATAAACAGCATCTGTGGCATAATGTTGATTAACATTAAAGGGGTGGTTATTATGATATCACTTTTTTATCTTTGATTAGTGCATAATGTTGCTGTTTGAGCATAAACAACATCTGCAAAGTTACGATGCTCAAAGTTCAATGCAAAGGGAGATACTGTCTTTTAAAGAAATCTCTGTTTAAGGACTACAACAAACGGCTACAAGGAGCTTCTTCCTTTTTTACATAAACCCCTCCCCCGAGAACACGCAACAAAGGGGGCGGGGCCATGTTGGGCTGCTTTAGAGAAGAGGAAGAATTGTTGTAGTAGAGTGTTTTTGCCATGCGTCATTTTACGGCGGCTGCTTCACAAACGAGGGGCAATTCAACACTGGAAAAATTGGACTGGATTTGCACAAAAGATAAAACATGACGGCACATGCTAGTGGATGAGTTGAATCAACTCCACAGCAACTACATAAATTTATCACATAAATTCAGAAACATCCAGTTGTTATCGTCATTTTGGCTACGTGACATTCTCCCTCTTTGTTGTTGTTGTGCAACCGAAGCGTGAGTTGTTAAAGCTCCGCCCTCTTCTGGAAAGGGGGCCGGGAGTAGCAGCTCATTTGCATTTAAAGGGACACAGACAAAAACGGTGTGTTTTTGCTTACACATAAATGGGGCAAATTTGACAAGCTGTAATAAATGATCTGTGGGATATTTTGAGTTGAAACTTCAGACACATTCTGTGGACACCAGAGACTTATATTACATTTTGTGAAATGGACATTATAGGTTCCCTTTAAAGGGTTAGTTCACCTAAAAATGAAATTTTGGGTGAGCTAACACTTTAATGTTACGGAGCCCCGCACGTCACCTATAGGAGAAAAAAAAAAACAATCCGTGCCGACGGTTTTACAATCCGTCCCCTCAGTTTATAAACCGTGCTCACGGATTCTTAAACTGTTCCCTCGGTTTAACAAATCGTGCCCACGGATTAATAAACCGTATCCACGAATTTTCAATCCGTGCGCTCAGATTTCGCAAACCGTACCCTCGGTTTTTAAATCCGTTCCCACAAATTCATAATCCGTGCGCACGCTTTCGCAATCCGTTCCCACGGTTTTGCAAAAACTGTACTCACGGATTCATTTTAGAAGAACATATACTTTAGTACAGTAAACTGTAGTGTATATTGTAGAAAACTTAGTGCAATATTGGGTAAAGTAATTTGTTTATATTACTATAGGCTAGTTGTTATATTATCACAACAATAGAATTACCACAATAAATTAATTCAGGTAGGCTACTATATATGGTTCAAAAACACTATAATATTTACTAAAAAATTACTATAGTATTTTTTCCACATGGGCCAGGTACGTGTTAATGAATCTTATTGTTTTATTGTGTATTTTTCATCAAATTATATTAACTGCAGTGACTCTCTATCAACGGGTAGCGGAATAATAAGAATGTGCGTCAAAATCTTGTGTTTATTTATTATAATCTTAGCACTTTATTATTATTGCCCAATAAACCTGCCATTGTGACTGACTTTTAATTTCTTAAATTTGCTCCTCTTTTCTTCTAAATGCATGTAGCCTAAATGTAACAATAGGCTAATAATAATAAAAACAACAACAACTATTATTATTATTTATTGTATTTATTATTTAAATGTATTTTTTTATCAATTATTTTTATTCATTCATTATTTTTATTATTTATGTATATAAATGAGTGCACTTTAGACAGAATGTTTATCATAAAATAATTAATGAATGCTTTATTTAAAAAAACCTTTTTATTATACTAAGCTTTTTACCCAAAATAGACTTTAAAAGATAAAAATAATGGAAATTCTCAAATGAATTTGGTAAAATAAAGTTTACTTATTTAGGATAGCATGCATCCCGCACCTAAATAGGTGGCCTGGTTGAATCTACCGGCAAAGATTGGAGGCGGGGCAACAAATCCGGCAGTTTTTACAAAACCGTGGGAACGGATTGTGAATTATGAAAAACCGAGGGTACGGTTTGCGAAATCTGAGCACACGGATTGAAAATTCGTGGGTACGGTTTATTAATCCGTGGGCACGATTTGTTAAACCGAGGGAACAGTTTAAGAATTCGTGGGTACAGTTTATAAACTGAGGGGACGGATTGTAAAACCATCGGCACGGATTGTTTTTTTTTCTCCTATAGGTGACGTGCGGGGCTCCGTATAATGTTGACTCGTCCCTCGTTTCCTTAAAAAAAAAAAAAGAAGTAAAAATGCACCATATACAGTGAATGCAATTTTGTGGAGGATTTAAAAGCAGAAACATGAAGCTTATAAAAGTTTATAAATATTTATAAAAGTACTTACATTAATACTTCTGTTAATTCTTTGAACTGTAAAGTGTTTGGATCATCATTTTTACAGTCGTATTTACAGGCCTTATTCGCTTATTGTAAGTGCCTCACTGTAACACAGATTTCTGCTAACGAGGGACAAATGGAAATTAATTTTTGTGGTAATCAACCTAATGCTGTTGACTGAGCTTAACCTGGAATGTTCCTTTAAGGCAGCTTTGTGCCACCAAATTCTGTGTGTGTGTAAAGATAAAATGCCACAAAAAAGCATATCAAAAAATGATTAAAAAAAACAATGAAACTGAAGTAGTGGCAGATCTTTTCTTCTTTATTATGATGCAAAAAAATGAAACAGCCTTTATATGTATTGGTTTTTGACTCTGAATGCAAGCTTGCAATCGACTATAAGAAAGGGGTGGGGGTTAATTGGAATAAATGATTGGAGAAGAACAGAAAACATCACCAGAGAGAAGTCAATGGCTATAACTTAAATAAATACGAGGTTAAAATGTTTTTAAATTAAACATATGGATGAATCATTCACAATAAGATCAATAATGATTTTAGAAAAGGAAAAGGAAGATTTTCATTTCATGCTGGCCTTAAAGTGACAATAAAAAATGTTTTTCTAACTCAACATTTTTGTCTAGTATTTCAGTAAAAAATCTAAACAATCTCTTAAATCAAGATACATTACTTGAGAAGCAAAATTTAGTGACTTTATGCTTAAAACAAGAACAAATATCTGCCAGTGGGGTCAGAAAAACAAAACTTGTTGTTTTTCTTGACCCCAAAGGTAGATTTTTTTCTTCTTGTTCTAAATATAAACTTGCTTAACTATATGTCATTTTATGTCTTGATTTAAGAAAGTGTAGACATTTGTTCTGGAAATACCAAGTAAGAAAATTATTTTTTGACGTGTAAAGACAATGAAGTTGCTTTTAATAAAAAGTGTCAGCTAATATTATTAAACATCTGCCAATGGCAAGAGTTTTTTTACCTTTCCAGTGTCCTCTGAAATCTCATTTGGCACTGGATACATTCAGCTCTAAAGTGATGCATCACATATTTACGCTGTAAGATGAGAGAAACGGAGAAACACAGAGAAAAAGAATAAGAGGTCAGTGAAAATAACGAAGAAGAACAACTCCAAAAAGCAAACGCTTTATCTCCTCTCTGCTCTTTCTCTTTTCCCATTTTCTCTATCGCTCCCGATCTTAATGAGTACCACGGTCGTCCATCCTACAGCGGCACACAGGCCGTACGTCACCACTCGCCAAGGATGGGAGGGAGACGGGACATGGAAAACACAACTCAGCAACAATGACTAGACGAATCCATGCACAAACACACACTTACACTCGGCTCCATGCAGCTCTTTTTCAAGGGCATCGTTAGAAGAAACTCCTTCCTGTGACCTGATGCTGTGCAGCATAACTGGTGCTTTTGTGCAACCGTCTGTTTTTAGGGAAGAATGAAACACAGTATGAAAACACCCTCAGGAAAGGAACAATCACAAATGAGTTCTCTTTAACATCTCAATTTATTCTCCAGGACAGAGATTTGTACTTAAGCATCCTGCTTCTCTGGTGCATAAGAAAAACACCCTCATAATCTCACGCATGTCTTCTCTGTTTAAGAAATCGAGACATTTAATCTAGAAAAAAACATTTTCTCCTCTCTTTAAACATCTGACTCATGCCGCCCGATGTTGGTGTTCGTGTATATATGCCGTCTAGACAGTAACGGTCTGTGGTGCATCTCAAACACACAGATTTGTATTTTCGATGTGTGTGAAGTCGGCACGCAACACCACACCTCTGACCTTCTCAAACACAGACGCAGAATATTCATCATCGGTGGCTGACAGCAGGATATACAGCAACATCCACGACATACGTTATACTTCAAGCTACAATTAAAGCGCCAACATCTTTATAGTCAAATGTATTTGGGAAGTGCTTTTCACAATACACATAGTTTCAAAGCAGAAAGACATACATACTGTTACAGACATACTGTTATGTCTATAATGACTTAGTGATTTACCATAGACCAAGTTTTAGGGCCATATGATGATATAAAACAATAAAACAAGTGACCCTCCACATTTAGCCATTTAAAGATTTAAATATTGGCCGGTTTTGTTCTATTAAGAGATTTAAATATCGGATGATTTTGTTTGCTTAAGAGATTTAAATATTGGTCGTTTTTGTTCTATTAGGAGCTTTAAATATTGGTCAGTTTTGTTCTATTAAGAGATTTACATATTGGTTGGTTTTGTTCTAAGAGAAAGCAAACAATTCTCAAAAAGTACTGACAATATGAACGGATGCTGCAGATGAAATGTCGAAGTTATATCTTGCTATCGCCCCCTTAAGGACTGAGGTTTCTTAAAGCCACAGTAACACGGGCCGCTTCTGCTTTCGTGTACTTGCAAAGAGTACGTTTCTGGCCTAACAAACTGCTCATACACTAGTTACAGTAATGGCAGTGTTAATTAAGGTTGTCGATGTGTTAATAGAAGTATCTAATGAGTTGGTAAAGTTATAGGTGGTGGGTGTAATATATATTAATCGAGTAGAACAAGAAAAAAAGGGCTATTTATGCAGATTCCCATTTCAGATTGGACTCTCTATCACAGGTCGTGGGCAGTTGCAGAGACGATTAGACCCTGTGGACACAAACACACACACACATGCTCGGGTGTGTGGACCTCATTGCAATGCATTATGTGGAGCCAGGCTGCAGCAGAAGCGAAACCCACTGCTAACCAGCATGCTGTCAGGCTGTAATGGCTCAAACTACAGCATTACCCCTCGAGACAAACACACACATCCACTGTAACACCCCACACTCTCTTGATGTACTGTGTTTTTATATACATTGTAATGCTGAGATTATGACAACAGGCTAGATCTACAAGATCAAATGTGTTACTCACCTTCTTCACATTGAAATGCATGTTTATAAAAAGGATGAAGCCGTTATCCAGGAAGCTGCTGGGAAAAAGGCACCTGGCCTCATCAAATGACCTATCAAAGTCCGCAACCACATAGAAAAGTTAGAAAATTATTATGAAAAACTACATTGGCTCAAAATACATTTTAAGTGTACCACAGGGCACGAATAAATATAGTGCAACAGTCAAGATCCGGAAGTAAAAACTCTATTCTTGTCTCCACAGGGGAATTGATTTTTAACTACAACTTAACAACAGACCTACTGTGAGATACAAGGCTGTTAATCAATGGTATATACTTTTGACAAAGCCATCAGTTCGCATAATTATTTCAACATAAACCTGTTTAACAGCTAAATTTGTGGTGAAAAACTACATTACCCATGATGCTATTAAGAAAACTCCACCAATCAGAGAGTCACGGCAAGCAAATCACACCAAAAAAGCTTGCAGAGAACGTCCACTCCTGTGAAGCACTTTTATTTGAAGTCAAAAAGTTATTTTAAATTGTAGTAATATTTCACAATATTACTGTTTTTACTCAATCACTTAAGTTCACCGCTATCTCACTGAGTCTGGATCATCCTCACAGAAAGCCAGACCATACCACCATGAACTCAGCAGGAATCCCACCACTGGGCCCCTTCAAAGAATTGGTTGATACCCTCTGCTGTGTGCTCACTATACTTGGATCCACTTCCATCTCACCTGACACTTCTGTAACTCCCACCAGCTCTCCTTCACCACCAATCTACGCCACCAGTCCCATGGCCAATCCACCACCTAACTCTGGCTCAGTGGAGGACTGCAGTTGCTTTCTTCTCCAGTGATCTCTCACCCTTCAGATGCAGCCACATTGCATCCCCACTGAACGTGCTAAGATCTCCTTTGTCCTATCTCTACTTACCGAGAGAGCACTGCAATGGGCACAGACAATTTGGCATCAAGCCACTCCAGCCATCCAGTCCATCGAGAACTTAATTTCCCATTTCCGAGAAGTCTTCGGGCATCCATAAGAGGGCTCCTCCATAAGTGAACAACTTTATAATATATGACAAGGCAAAAATTCTATTACTGACTACGCTTTGAAGTTTCATGCTATATCAGCCACAAGTGGGTGGAATGAGCCAGAGCTACTGACAACCTGCCGTCAAGGACTCCAACCAGCATTGCAGCTGCATCTCTCTACTTATGATGATGATTCAAAGGGATTTGAATGTTTCATTCAATTCTCCATCTGAGAGTTGCCTCCACCAGCCAACCACCAGTCCCCAATCACTGGCTCTCTAGGACCAGGCAGTGAATCCATGCAAACAGCTGCATTCCAACTATCTCCGGCAGGGCGTCAACGACAGCTGACGCACAACAGTTCCTGTACTGTACTGTGGTGTGGTGCATTCAAACTCTACGTCCACTTGTGAGTTATGTAACCAGTCCTAATGTCAGTTCCTCTCCATTTAACTACCTGGTTTTGGAGAATTTCACCTCTGATCTGATTCTGGGGTGCCCTTGGCTCTTATATCACTCTCCCATTATCTCCTGATCCACCAGAGATATCCCGAAGTGGGGCTCACAGTGTTTCTCCTAACTTTACCTTTTCCTACGTCATTTGTTCCATCAAGAAAACCACTTCCTTTGGCTGTTAACTCCACTACCATCGAGAGTCCCAAAAGCACGACACCTGTAGAAATCCCTTTGTGTTATGATCACTTTCAGGACGTCTTCTATCCCCAACGTGTCTCACAATTTCCACCACACAGACCATTGGATTGTGTAATTGACCTCTTACCTAATGAGCCAGTGCCCTGCGAAAAGATCTACCCATATTCCCTACCCAAGTAAAATGACATGATGGCTTTTCAGCAAGGCTACATCCGTCCATTGACATCACCTGCTGCTTTGAGCTTTTTCTTCATCACAAAAAATGGAGGCTTGAGGTCGATTACTGGGACCTTCACCATCACAAAACAGATAAACCCAGCCACATACCAACTGCAACTCCTACCTCACTACCACATTCATTCCACGTTCCATGTCTCCTTCGTAAAGCATACCTTCCTCCACAAAGCCTGGTCTAGCTGATGACGGTGGAATGAGCCGTAGCTTCTCACTACCAACCATCAAAGACTCGAACCGGCATTGCCGCTGCATCATTCAATGGGACTTGAAGGTTTCATCCAACTCTCCATCCGAGTCATTCATCAAATGCTGCCTCCACCAGTCAACTGCTAGTCCCCGATCACCAGCTCTCCAGAACCAGGCAGGGAACCTATGCAAATAGAAGCATTCTGGCTATCTCTGGCAGAGCCCCAACGACAGCTAACCCAGCAACTGTGCCTGTACTGCGGTGTGGTGCATTCAACCTCCACTGGTGAGTTATGCAACCAGCCCTAATGTCACATTTCATGTCCCCCTCCTTAAGCCTCACCATCCTCCTCTGTCATCTTTCTCCACATAGCTTGGTCCAGCTGACAACCGGTGGAATGATCCGCTGCTACTGACTACCTACCGTCAAGGACCTCGAACCAGCATTGTGGCTGCATCTCTCCACTTATGATAATTCAACTGAACGTTTCATCCAACTCTCCATCCGAGTCGCTCATCAAATGAAACACTCCCTCTATGAAAATCCAGCCTTGCAGACTCCGCCAGTCAACTGCTAGTCCCCAATGACCAGCTTGTGCAATTGACCTCTTACTTGATGAGCCGGTGCCCTGCGAAAAGTCGCTCATCAAATGCTGCCTCCACCACTCAACTGCTAGTCCCCAATCACCAGCTCTCCAGAACCAGGCAGGGAACCTATGCAAATAGACGCATTCTGGCTATATCTGGCAGTGCTCCAACGACAGCTGACCCAGCGACTGTGCCTGTACTGTGGTGTGGTGCATTCGACCTCCATGTCCACTGGTGAGTTATGCAATCAGCACTAATGTCATTTCCTCTCCATTTAATTACCTGGTTCTGGAGAATTCCACAGCTCATGTGATTCTGGGGCACACTTGGCTCATCCATCACTCTCCTGTTATCTCCTGGTCCACTGGAGGCATCCATCAAGTGGGGCTCACAATGTTTCCCTGGCTGTTTTCCAACTCAACCTCTTCCTGCATCATCTGTGCTCATCAAGAAACCACTTTCTCTGGCTGTTAACTAAACTCCCATTGAGAGTCCCAGGAGCACAATGTCTTTGTAAATCCCATCATGTTATGGCCACTTACAGGACGTCTTCTGCCCCCAATGAGCCTCAAAATTACCACCATATAGACCATGGGATTTTGCAAATGACTTCTTACCTGGTGAGCCAGTGCCCTACAGAAAAGTCTACCCACTTTCCCTACCCAAGTAAAATGACATGACAGCTTTTCAGCATGGCTACATCCATCCATCGACATCACCTGCTGCATTAAGCTTTTTCTTCGTCACAAAAAATGATGGAGACTTGAGGCCCTGCATCGATTACTCGTCCCTTCACCATCACAAAACAGATAAACCCAGTCACATTCCAACCGCAACTCCTACCTCACTACCGCATTCATTCTAAAATCCATGTCTCCTTCCTGAAGCTACACCATTCTCCTCTGTTATCTTCCTCCACAAAGCCTGGTCCAGCTGATGACCAGTGGAATGAGCCGGTGCTACTTACTACCTACCATCAAGGACCTCGAACCGGCATTGTGGCTGCATCTCTCCACTTATGTTTCAATTGAACGTTTCATCCAACTCTCCATCCGAGTTGCTCATCAAATTAAACACTACCTCTATGAAAATCCAGCCTTGCAGCCGCCGCTACTCAACTGCTAGTCCCCAATCTCCGGCTTGTGCAATTGACCTCTTACCTGATGAGCCAGTGCCCTGCAAAAAGATCTACCCATTTTCCCTACCCAAGTAAAATGACATGACGGCTTTTCAGCAAGGCTACATCAGTCCATTGACATCACCTGCTGCTTTGAGCTTTTTCTTCGTCACAAAAAATGATGGAGTCTTGAGGTCCTGCATCGATTACTGGTACCTTCACCATCACAAAACAAATAAACCCAGTCACATACCAACTGCAACTCCTACCTCACTACCGCATTCATTCCACATTCCACGTCTCCTTCTCGAAGTATCACCTTACTCCTCTTCCTCCACAAAGCCTGGTCCAGCTGACGACGGTGGAATGAGCCACCGCTTCTGACTACCAACCATCAAAGACTCGAACCGGCATTGCCGCTGTATCTCTCCACTCATGATTCAATGGGACATGTTTCATCCAACTCTCCAACTGAGTCGCTCATCAAATGCTGCCTCCACCACTCAACTGCTAGTCCCCAATCACCAACTCTCTAGAACCAGACAGCGAACCTACGCAAATAGATGCATTCTGGCTATCTCTGGCAGAGCTCCAACAACAGCTGACCCAGCGACTGTGCCTGTACTGTGGTGTGATGCATTCAACCTCCATGTCCACTGGTGAGTTATGCAACTAGCATTAATGTCATTTCCTCTTCATTTAATTACCTGGTTCTGGAGAATTCCACAGCTCATGTGATTCTGGGGCACACGGCTCATCCATCACTCTCCTGTTATCTCCTGGTCCACTGGAGGCGTCCTGAAGTGGGGCTCACAATGTTTCCCTGGCTGTTTTCCAACTCAACCTCTTCCTGCATCATCTGTTCCCATCAAGAAACCATTTTCACTAGCTGTTAACTACACTACCATTGAGAGTCCCAGGAGCACAACGTCTTTGGAAATCCCATCATGTTATGGCCACTTACAGGACGACATCTGCCCCAATGAGCCTCACAATTGCCACCACATAGACCATGGGATTGTGCAATTGACCTCTTACCTGGTGAGCCAGTGCCCTGCAGAAAGATCTATCAACTTTCCCTACCCAAGTAAAATGACATGGAGGCTCTTCAGCAAGTCTACATCCATCCATACATAACACCTGCTGCTTTGAGCTTTTTCTTCCTCACAAAAAATGATGGAGACTTGAGGCCCTGCATCGATTACTCGTCCCTTCACCATCACAAAACAGATAAAACCAGTCACATGCCAACTGTAATTCTTACCTCATTGCCGAATTTATTCCAAAATCCATTTCTCCCTCCTTAAGCCTCACCATCCTCCTCAGTAATCTCCCTCCACACAGCCTGGTCTGGCTAACGACCAGTGGAATGAGCCGGCACCATTGAGTACCTACTGTCAAGGACTCTAACCAGCATTACGGCTGCATCTCTCCACTTATGATGTTTCAATGGGACTTGAACATTTCATCCAACTCTCCATCCAGTCGCTCATCAAATGAAACACTCCCTCTGTGAAAAATCCAGGCTTGAAGCCTACACCACTCAACTGCTAGTCCCTAATTAACGGCTCTCCAGAACCAGGCATCTCTCTCCACATAGCCTGGTCTGGTTGACAAACTTTCTCTGCCACTGCTCCTGGAGGATGGGCCCCTGTACGTAGTCAGAGAGATCCTAGATTCCCGGCGGTGTAGGAGTCATCTTGAATACCTAGTTGACTGGGAAGGCTAAGGACCTGAAGAAAGATCTGGATCAGGATGACATCCTGGATCTGGCCATGGAGGGGGTGGATGAAGTCACCAGGCTCTCCCTCCACACACACACACACATCACAATCCCCAGAGTACTCATCAGCCTCACCTGTCCCTCATCACTGCTGCAATCACCCTTCCCTCAGTCAGCATCTGGCCACCCTTTGAATACAACTCAGTTACATGTGATACTTACCTGCCAAGGTCTCTGTGTGATACCAGTCTCCAGCATATATTCCTTCGTCCATCTCCAGCAATCTCCTTGTTCTCCAATGTCTTTGTCTGATTCTCTGTGTGTCCCTTGGACTCCTCGTTCCCTAGTGAAAATATAGCATTATTATTGTACTGTATATTCTGCCATTGAACTGTCAATTCTGCTATACTCACCTGTTGCACTGCGTGTTTCAATAAATACCTGCAGTTGGGTTCAAAATTCAGGTTTAAATGAATAGTTTGATATTTCACCATCATTTTTAATTTGATTGCCGTTAATGCGCTCTATAGCAAACAAGAATGCACAACTTAAAATCACGTCTGACTAACGGTTAAAAGAATTTCATCTAATGAAAGAAGCATTAACAAAAAACATATGTGCATGTGTGTTAATATTGCATCAGATGTCCTGAGCCGATATCCAGACCGCCAGATGTTTCCATGTGTCCGTAATGGGTTGTTCCAGCGTCCACAGACCCCTGCTGAGCACCATCTCCATCTGCCAACACTCACAGCTGAGACCCCACGCCACAACCCAGGGCTGAGTTAACCTGTCCAAGAGACCGTAACACACACACACACACACACACAGACATACATGCACACACAGACATACATGCACACACAGCGTATGAAGCAAAACACACTCTACAGATATGCATTTTAGGGGTGAGAATCTTTAGGCAACTCACAGTCTGATTCCAATTATTTTTAATTAATAAGTTTATTGACTTTGAATATCAAATTTGTTTGTGCATTTTTATTAAACTACTTGTGTACTTTTGTTAAGAATTTAGTAATTATTCACCTTGTAGCTGGCTGCTTTGGTTCATGGCAACTATAAAGTAATAAAGGGGAACAAAGAAACACATTACAAGCAATAAACAAAAATTGCTTTCATTATCTGAGAGTGCTTTAAGTATCTAAGTTTTCAAGACAGTGAAGGGATAGTGAGGGATTTTTCTCTTTTTCTTAGCATTACTGCTGTATGATTATTACTGATGATGAAGTATGCAGAATCTATTCAGTATCGTTGCATTAAAGAATATATGTGAACACCACAACCTGAGTTTTTTTGCACAGCAGGAATGATGCTCTCAGGTCAAACTCGATGGCTTCAGGTTAGAGTTACGGCATGTCAGAATGAAACGTTTGAGAGCAGCCCACTCCTGGATGATTCAGAGACGTTAAGTGTGTTTGTCAGCGCACTGTCATACACTAAAAGTCCAGAGTGACAGCAGCAGATGGAAGACGTCGAAAACACTACTGTGGCCTGTCACACACAATCAAGCATCCGTTTTAGGGCACAAACACTCACTGCTGACTATAAACACTTGAATATTTACTTAATATTACAGTTTCCAACAAGCTTGTGTGGAATCTTTTTTTTTTTGTAGGTTTGAGTTCGAAGAGCCTCTCCTCAGTTTGTCATTAAGCTTTCAGCCTGTCTGTACACACACGTACACACACACCTGCTGTGAGTTCACTTGGATATAACCGTGTCCATCTATGTCAGATATCCATAACAGGGTGGAAACATCCTCTCACAGACCTAAAGGAAAGAAAAATCACATTAAAGATCTCATTAATATCTAAATTGTTTCTCTTAGACAGTAACTACATTACGCAGAGAGCAAATGGATTCTTTTTTCTCCAGATGTTTCAGAAAAGATCTCAACAATGTCTCAAACTGTGCTGAAAAAGATCTGAGCTGATATCCACGTTAGTTTTATAGCTCTCTCTACATATATTAAAGTAACAAAAAAACAAACACATTTTTGCATTTCTTCCTTTTTGTGAAACATCATAAGAAGACATTATTAAGTTTCCTGATCAATAAAATGACACACCCACACACCCAAAAAGACCCGAAAACATTGTCTCCCCCTGTTTACACCGCCGTCAGCTGCACAGGAAAGACAATCTCTGCACCAGAAGAAATACATCATTAAAATCGCATTGAGGAACCATTCATCCATTTAGACCGAAATCTCATGCCACTATCTAATCAGAGACTGCTGCAGGACCGTTGCAGTCGATACAGACACTGGTCCTGTACTCAGTGCCGTGTGTCAGTCAACATCACTGTAGATTTCTGGACTCTAATGGTACGATTACACTGACCATAACAACATAATGCAGACTGAGGCCACAGGGGGTCCAGTCTGAGTCAGAGACAAAACCAGATTTAAGGAAGCAAAGGTTATATGAACAGTAATTAACAAGCTCCTTTTTTCATTCATCCTGAACTGAGATGCAGATAAACATGTTTTCTGTAAATGGACTAATGCTTTTCCCTGATAATACAGACAAAAAAAATCCCATAAACATTCAATGAAAGTCATTTCTAGATAATATCAGAGATCTTTTGACTTGGACAGTAAGAAACCACCCAGCAACCACCCAAAAAGCACCAACAACCACTTTAGCAGGCAACCAAACGTTATAATAATCTTCAGAAAATGTATGAATCTACTATTTAAAATACATTAGAAATGGTTAAAAATGGAAGGGATACCAAAGACGTGAGATAAGCAGCTATTTATAACCACCTTAATTTGCAAAGTTGAAGTAAGCTATTTCCTGAGAGTTATTACTTCATTATTTGGTAAATAACTAGAATAAAGTGCAGTTTGACCTACAAACCAGTGTGTTTATGATTAAGACAAAACATTTAAATAATATTAATATTATTATGTATATAATATTATGTATAAATAGCTATGCATGACTGCTAAAATGGATGGATACATGGATGGATTGAACAATAGAACGGTCGGTGGATGGATGGATGGATGATGGATGGATGGAGCAACAGAACGGTGGATGGATGGAGCAACAGAACGGTGGATGGATGGATTGAACAACAGTATGGTGGATGGATGGATGGATGGATGGATGGATGGATGGATGGATGGATGGATGGATGGATTGAACAACAGTATGGTGGATGGATGGATGGATGGATGGATGGATGGATGGATGGATGGATGGATGGATGGATGGATGGATGGATGGATGGATGGAACAACAGAACGTTGGATGAATGGATAAGCATGCTCTGACTGAACTTTTGTTGAATGCTAATTTTAAAAAAAGAAGAAGTAAATTTATGATTAGCTTGGGCTCATGCTGGTTTGAGCAATATGATCAGCTGATTGTTTTTGTTAAGAGCTCTTTGTGGCTCCAGTCCAGAGAGCTTTAATCCAGACAAACACCAGAGCTGATCTATTATACAGGTCAGGACAGCCGCTGGGCTTTGAGTGTTTATGTAAATATATGCATCAGTGTGGTCAGAAACTGATATATCACAGCGGCTGCACTGCAGACACAACCTTCTCTCTGAATAGAAGAGGAAAACAGTAAGCAATGCATAGAAAAGAGGAAAGAGAAAAGGGGTAAAAGTTGGAGATCAGTCCTCGGTGCATCCCATAGGGCAGAGGCAATTTTCAGCTCTACTGAGCCAATTCCTCAATGACTAAAGTCCGAAAGACTGACAAAACTTATTCATAACGGCAAACTCCTCCATTCTGTCATTCAACATAAGGCTTCAGTCGGCTCAAATTTGGACCAGAGATCAGAGAACTCCATTAGTAGGCAGCGGTGGGATATGAGTGCGGTATCGGGTGGAATAATTCTGAGTGGAAATGAGGGCAGTTTGTCATTATAAAACAAACAGCCGGCCGCTGAAAAACAGAATATACGGACGTTTAAATGACTCGAATGCATTCCATTACACCTGATTAGTCAAGCAGGTCCAAGCTTTTAGGACTCCAAAAGCAGAATATCTCACATGTGCCGAACGAAACGAGCCCTGCAAACAGCCTGAAGAGGAGAGCGCTCAAAAGTAGATGAAAGCCAGAAGAAAGGATGTCTCCTAAAACACAGCACAGTAGCTCTCTTCTGAAAAATGCAGGTTTCTACACTGAAAATGATGTAGGGTTTGCTTTTACTTTTACAGTTTTCACTCAGAAATTGCTAGTAAATTTCACAAATGAAAGGCATGTAGAAAACAAAGTATGTTTTCTTGTAAAACATATTCCAATAATCTTTGCTTACAACTTCGAAAAAAACATTTTTTACAGTGTGCAAAAAGTACCTGATAAGATTCATGTTTCAGCCGAATCTGAAGCAGCGTCCTTCACGGATAAGGCGATCCCATTATGCATTGCAACACGCTCTGTAAAATATTTGAACCATGATGGCAGTCAAAATGAGAGAACTGTTCAAATTATATATTTCATTCAATACTGAAATATCAATAAAAAATAGTTCAATTGAAATATAAATGCATTTGCGTGTGCCAGGGTCATTATCGGTAACTAAAACTAAAACTATTAAAAACATTTCTGCCAATTGAAATAAAGCCAAAATAAAATTAAATAAACTAAATGAAATCTAGAAACTGAAAAAAGTTTAAGCTGAAGCACTAAAACTATTAACTGGAAATAAATAAAAACTAAAACTAAAACGGAAATAAAAATAAATTAAACCAAAATAGCAATATATTTATATATATATATATATAAAAAAACCACTAATAAAATGACAAAAGCACATAAAAATGTAACTAAAAATAACATGACAACTACAAATATAAAAATAAAAGGTAATTGGAAATCTTAAAACTATAATAAAAAATGATAAATTAGATTAGATAAACTTTTTTTTTTTGCTTTTCCAGAGGGAGAAATTCAAAAGTGTGTGTGTGTGTATATATATATATATATATATATATATATATATATATACACACACACATAAATAGTTTTTGGTTAACTTATCAATAAGCTAACATAAAACTCTAATGGAGTTGAGTACTTAGGAAACAGTTATTTATATGATGCACACAGTTGCTGCTTATGTACAGCATCCCTAAACTGTTGTGTTAATTAAGATGCATTAGAAGGCAGCTGACTATACAGACAGCAAGGCAGCTCACTGGGCTTTGGAACAGAGCCTTTGTGTACACATGACTGTGTAGCGTACTGGAGTGCAGATAGCCTGTAGCGGGCAGTGATGTGTCGTGTTGCGGTTATTGACTCCTCCCCGCAGACACAGCGGGCTCCGTCTGCATTGTTTGCCTCTTCTAAAAACACAGATTGCTGGACATGGAGCGTTTTTATAGGGATTAGTTTGGCTTAGTGCCGTGGCTAACGCCATGATTAGGGCTTTCTGGCACTGGAGATAAGTGAATTCTCTCTGGTTATTCAGAGGCTGTTCAGGGGAAAAGCAGCAAATAAGGCACCGTTTTAATGGAGAAAAACAGAGTGAACTGTCGCTCTGTAAGACTGATAACCTCTTCCCTCTAATCACCATTACCGGACTCGTATCTATTCACATTCACAGAGACAGAGAGAGAGAGAGAGAGAGAGAGACAGACAAGCATTAGGTTAATTTTGCCCCATGGCGCTCATATGGGAACCGTTCCTTTGCTCTAATCCTGATTTTTAATACAAAGAGGAAAGGCACGACTGAGCCAGAAGCGGGAGATTAAACTGACAGTCCCAATTTGTCGTTTTTCTTATATTTTCAGTCTAAAGGATCAAACAGCTGTAAGGTTACAGAACCAAGTCTGAATTCATACAACCTGTTGTGTGCAGTCATCCATGATGCACAGATGTCAGCGTCTTCTATTTTTAGGACCATTAAGATTTTTCTGCCCTCCGACACTATTTTCATGAAACTGAATAAGACATTTCCACCCTAAATCACCTTACTTCACTGCAAAACAAGAAGAAAATGTTATTAATATAACATAATATAATGTTATATGATACAAAAAATAATTTTGTAAATTTTAAGGAAACATCTGCCTTTAAGGTATGCATTACTTTTAAAGCTTTGTACTGTAATTTTTAATTAGATGCAATGAGAATTATATTTTTAAAAAAAAGTCTTAAATGGTCATAATCATTATGATGCATAATATATTTTCTAATTCTTTTGGTTTTGGGCTGAAATGTAACCTGGACGTGTTTTTATAACTTTAAGTTCTATATAGAACTTAGTAATTCGATTCTGATGCTGTAAAGAACCCAGAAACCAAATACGCAACATATAATGAAACATTTAATCTTCAAACAACCATATAAGTCTATTCGAGAACCCTACATAGGCATAGCCACTGTGGTTCTTGACAGCGCGTACATAAAGCAGAACTGGAGTAAACGGACGTGTGCGCGCCCGCGCGCACTCGCAGTGTAATTGAATGCTGGAGATGAATCAGACAGCGCGGTGCGCGTGCTTGTTGACTTTAAAGCAGAAGTTGAAAGCCACGAACGCTTTCAAGTTCGAGCAGTGCTTAAAAATTTCACTTATTTTCATCCGTTTCATTATTCACATTAGTTGAAATCATACCCTTCACGTTTTAATTGACATGATGAATTGGCACTCTAACCAGATATTAGATGTTTTACGAGTGTGTGATCATCGAAAATGCCCAAAAATAATTGGTTCAATGTTCAATTACACGAAGACACCGAATATTAAATCACATTAATTTATATGGTCCAACTAACTTACTCCGCTGTTTCCATGGAGACCAACCAGTTTACCACATGTTTCTTTGAAATATGACTTGAATATTAGTTTCTTAGTTTCAAATTGTAAAGTTTAGACGGACTATGTGCGAAATACACAGCTGGAACGTATTAAATCACACACTTACTGTAATATGTATTGCTCTGGAACGGGAGATTATGCAGCTTTTTCAGGGAGCCACTACATCCGTGAATCCCCTCAGGCGAACGCTGTCTGTCTCCATGCTGAATCACTTTCTGTTGACAAGTGCGACTGGCAGATGTCCTCATCGGGTTTATTTAGGTGGTTATTCGGTTATTTTTAATTTTTATAAATCAGAATTATTACTTTATAAACTTATTGTGACGAGGTAAACTCTGAGCGGCGCTCACTCACCTCACGCGCTTCCCGCCCTTTCTCCTTACAGGCGCGCGCCAGTTATTTCAGCGCCAAAATATTATAATTTCACTTTTTGATGCATAATATATTTTCTAAAAACTAGTGCAGAAACATTATTATTTTAGCACTTAACAATTAAAAGAATCAAATAGGCATATTTAAATATTAATAAAAAGACTTATTATTGATTGTGATAAAAAGACAAATTATTGATTGTGAACAGGCTACTTGTTTAATGCCTTTTAAAAAAAATGGAATCTCTTATGGAATCATGCAATCATTCAGAATCATGTAAATATAACATTTGTAACAATAACATTTATTATCTTTTGATACCATCACTTTACAAAGGTATTGTCACAGTCACAGTACTGTTTGTGAAATTAATTTATGTAAATTACATACAGTGCATTATTTGTCTTATCTTACACTCTAAAAAAATGCCGGTTTGAAAAACAACCCAAGTTGAATTGAAAATGGACAAACCCAGCAATTGGGTTTTTGTTGTTTAAATGTTTGCCCAACATGCTGGGTAGTTTTATTTAACCCAACTATTTTTTTATTTTTTTAATTACTATATGCCTGGCTTAAAATGAACCCAAAATTGGTTGGAAATTAAAAATCAGGCACATAATTACTAGAGGCAACAATAATAATCAAAAGGATTACATTTATTAATAAGCAATTTAATAAATGTCTATTGCTCAATTATTATTCATTAAACTTATTAATACAGTAAATGCTATTTCCAACATATTTTGGGTTCATTTTAAGCAAGCAACACAATGATTTTTAAACAATAGTTGTTTAACCCAACCACTGTGTTTGCCCATTTTCAACCCAACTTGGTTTGTTTTCAGTTTTTTAGAGTTTTTTAACAACCACAATTAGAGTGTTTTATCACTTTTCATAATTTGCAACACTAAATCTCCTCTCTCTCCTGTATAGGTCAGAAGTCATACATCCTGCCCATAGTGAACTGACCAGCTGTACCTGAGCATGGACACCATGGATACAATAAACTTCACCTTCTGGAACGCCTCTGAGGGCAACGAGACCATGGAGACAGTGGACGAGAGCCCATATAAGACAGTGGAGGTGGTGTTCATTGTACTGGTGGCCGGCTCACTAAGTCTGGTGACCGTTATCGGGAACATCTTGGTCATGCTTTCCATCAAGGTAAACAGAAGCCTGCAGACTGTCAACAACTACTTCTTGTTTAGCCTGGCCTGTGCTGACCTCATCATTGGCCTTTGCTCTATGAACTTGTACACAGTCTACATTGTGATTGGATACTGGCCACTAGGTCCGGTTGTGTGCGACCTGTGGTTGGCGCTGGACTATGTGGTTAGCAATGCCTCCGTCATGAACCTGCTGATCATCAGCTTTGATCGCTACTTTTGTGTCACCAAGCCGCTCAGCTACCCGGTGAAGAGGACCACCAAAATGGCAGGCATGATGATTGCCGCAGCATGGGTGTTGTCTTTCATCCTCTGGGCTCCGGCGATCCTGTTCTGGCAGTTTATCGTTGGTGGGCGCACAGTGCCAGAGAAGGAGTGCTACATTCAGTTCTTCTCCAACGCCGCGGTCACCTTCGGCACAGCCATAGCTGCTTTCTACCTGCCTGTCATTATCATGATGGTGCTGTACTGGCAGATATCCCGCGCCAGCAAGAGTCGCGTCAAGAAGGACAACCGCAAGCCATCGGGTGGCAACCTCGATGTGGCCTCTTCCAATCAGATCCGTGAGAACGCAGCCAACAAACCCACCAACAACAACCTAACAGCTGAAGAAACAGACCGAGGACAGACCCAGCTAACAGATGACGCCGCCAACCAGCACGATGCCAAACTCCAGAATGGCAAAGCGCCATCCACAGCGAGCGGAGAAGCGGAGGCTGAAGAGGGCGGAAGAGGAAACTGCGTTCCCGCAGAGGAGAAAGAAAGCTCCAATGACTCCACCTCTGGCAGCGGCGGCATAACCAATCAAAAGGAGGACGCGGCACCATCCAGAGTGGACGACAACCAGGCTCCTGCTAGGCATTGCGCCAAAGCTGGCGGCTCCAAACTGACGTGCATCAAGATCATCACCAAATCGCCAAAAGGAGACTGCTACGCGCCTTCGAACGCGACCGTGGAGATCGTCCCTGCGACCGAGAGGCAGAACCACGTGGCGAGGAAGATCGTGAAGATGACCAAGCAGCCGCCCAAGAAGAAAAAGGCGCCGTCCTCTCGGGAAAAGAAGGTCACGCGCACCATCATGGCCATCCTGGTGGCGTTCGTGGCTACTTGGACGCCCTACAACGTCATGGTCCTCATCAACACCTTCTGCTCCAGCTGCATTCCCAACACCGTGTGGACCATCGGATACTGGCTCTGCTACATCAACAGCACGATCAACCCCGCCTGCTACGCCCTCTGCAACATCACCTTCAAAAAGACCTTCAAACAGCTGCTGCTCTGCCAGTACAAGAACATTCGCTCCACCCGATGAGCAGCAAACATAGTGTGTGTGCATGCGTTATATTTTACATGTGTGTGTTCTTGTGACTAAGGTATATGTGTGGATGTGTTTGTATGTGTGAAGAGGTCATAAGGAAGTAAAACCAATTCAAGTCGTCGGCCATTATAAAACTGGCCCAACAACACCCGTCATCCTACTTTAATTTTTTTGTCAGATACAAATCAGACACGGTTAAGTCAGATTTTCCTCTAAAATAAGTGCAGAAAATGCAGTCCTCAGATCGTGTCTGGGCAGGTGTGTGTTTGCATTCATTGTTTTTTTATATATAGATAGTCTGTTGTAGCACTTTGCAAACATAGATGTGATGCATGTCACAAAAGGAGGAAAAGAAGTGCTAAAATATCTGATTTATAAACAAAAATGTTAAACGTACAAAAAAATACGAGCATATAGATCAGATTGGAGTCTGTACTATTCAATAATACACAAATAAGGGGACAACAGGGCTGACTGAAGATCCAAACCAAACGCGTTTGAGCTTCAGTATAAAATCACACCTGTATATACGTGTATATAATCATGTACTGTATCCGTGTCGTGTGTGTGGTTGCATGCTGGATGATGGTGCGCGTGTGTTCGACATTAAAAGTCCAACATGAAGCCCGTTTACTGATGTGTAATCAGGAATATTCAACAAGATTTCATCCATATCATTAAAAGAAACAATTTTAATAATGTGCACCAATGAATTATGTAAAATAAGGTCAGAAACATGTGTAAAGGAAGTAAACGGGCTCATGTTAACTTTAAAGCTTCATTAAATGGAAGTGTCTATGATGACAGGTAGCTGGTTGCAGGGTTTGTGTGTGTGTGTGTGCTCTGTGAGAGCAATAAGAGGGTTGAAGAGGCTCTCCGGTGTGCCCGTATGTTAAAGTGGATGAGTTTTGAGTGCTCGGGGTCTCCAGGGATGCAAATCTAAACCTTTTAAAGTGAACAGACGCGCAGGATAAAGAGGCTCTCACAGGCACGCAGCCATTAGCATCCACCTCACCTCTGCTTTGCATTTACACAAAACAGTTCACTCACACTTGGGAGAAAAAAAGGAAAATACCAGCTACGTACAGAATAATGAAGAGAGCGCTAATTCATCAGATACTCCAAAACCTGCTTGTGAAACTGAAAAAAATCTTATTAAAAGGCCAAAACGCTTGCTTTCTGCCTCATTGTAAATGACATTCAGCACGTCTGACACGTATGTTTTTGTGAAGTGCAACGTCCTGACGACCCGTTCATGATACGCCTGCAGGCGATGTGTTTGAAAGTGTGTGTGTGTGTGTGTGTGTGTGATCACCCCGGAAAGGGGTTTATTAAAACTCACAGGTTCATGCCTTGTGAATTTAAAGGGCTAAAGTGCATAAGCTTCCTCATCTCATTATGAGACGCCATTAGTTGTTTTGGAATCATTAAAACAGATTAACAGAATCCTCGCTCAAAGCAGAGGATCATGGGAAATGTCAGTCAATCGATCACAGAGATGCAGCTCATAAATTTGACAGTGATGCATGCTGGGGGAATCGAGCTCGAGCTTAATTTTGCATCAGTGTTATTTTTAGTTTTTTAATATCGCTATTTAGGTTTGATTTATTTTTATTTCAGTCTTAGTTTTTATTTTTTTCCAATTTAATAATTTTAGTGCTTCAACTTAAACTTATTTCAGTTCATTGCCAAAGCAACATCTATAATTTAGTTTATTTTTTTTCTTACTAATATCGGTTTTATTTTATTTGAGCTTTATTTCAATTAACAAATGTTTTTAATAATAGTTTTTTTTTTTTTTTTTTTTTTACGATAAAAACCCTGCATCAATATTAATAAATATACCATGGTAAGCGAAGCTTCAGTTAAAATACCACAGTAACTGTTGTAAAATCATAGTAAAGTAGCATGAATCTCATTCAAATTGTGCAAGATGTAATCTGGCATTTTCCTTTGGGAATCGTGGTTGTAACTGTGGCATATTGGAAAATTGCAGTTACCATGGTACATTTTTGTCACAGAGCTGTCCTGTATTTATACTGCCATATATGAATATTAGACACATTCGTTCTCATCCCATCTGTTATGTCCATCCCTCAAAACACATTTAAAGTAAAACCTGTTTCCAAATAATCCATGTTTACTTTTAGCACTATCTCTCTTTCTTCAATCTTTCCTATTCACTTGGCATATACTTAACTTTCACACATACAATTTTACACATGCATAAACATAACACTATCATGCATTATGATGTTTTGTTGTTCTTCGGCAGATTTTAATGTTAGTGATTACTGTAGGATGAGTGACAGGGTGTAAAATACAGAGAAACTGTTAATAATTAGTATTCAGCTCAAAAAATATGCTGACAGATGAAAAATCTGTGTGTGTGTGTGTGTGTGTGTGTGAGAGTCTGTATTTCCTATTTTGTAGTTATGAGGACCAAATGTTCCCACAAGCACAGTAATACCAGTCATTTTTTTGGTCCCCATGAAGAAACAAGCTTATAAATCATACAGAATATGTTTTGAAAATGCAGAAAGTTTTCTGTGATAGGTTGGTTTAGGGTCAGGGGAGAGAATATACAGTTTGTACACTATAAAAATCATAACTTCTATGGAAAGCCCCCATAAAACACGAAAACCCAACATGTGTGTGGAGGTCAGAGGTCGCGAGAGATGCGCGGGTTCTGTGTGTTATTAGTTGCGAGCAGGACAGATAGCGCAGGTGTCAGAGTGAGCGTTCGGCACAATCCGGGCCTTAAATGGGCCGACGCTGGTCTCACATTCCGTCTGTCCTTCAGCGAGGGATAAGCACTGAGAGTGTGTGATAAGATGATCTTTACAGAAACACTCCACAGGGAACACAAACAGACGGACGGATGCCACTGTGATCTCAGTGATGCCGCTGGTGGTGACCTGCTTTGTCATGTTTAGTGTGCACATAAACACACACACATACACTCACTCACACACGCGCACACACACACACACACACACACACACACACACACACACACACACACACACACACACACACACACTTATCTAGCTCTGTAAATAAGGATATTCCATAGACTTCTAGTCTCTTTATAGCCTCATCATTTAAAAGAGAAAACTAAACTCAACCAATCAAAGAAAACTTGCATTTTTAAAATAATGAGTAATATTTGTCAGATTCAGGTCATTTATGGAGACACATTTGCACACAAAGTCCAGCTAAACTAAGTAAACACTTACATATAAACAAGTGAGTGTCATGAAAACTGCTATTTGTAGGGTATTTAGAAAAAAATATATACGTACACTGTTAATTTTGGATGGCTAAAATCCATTTAATCCAGTTAATGAAGTCTTTTCTGGACTGTTCCTGCTAAGCAAAGAAGTTCTACCTGGTTTACTGAAGGTCCGCCCTCTGATTTCAGAAATAGCCAATCAGAGTTTAGAGTTTTGGAGTGACACCTAGAGTGGCCAATCCTGTATATATATGAAATCCCCAAAAAACAGTCTTCATAAAGTTTCTGTATGTGTTCAGAACTCCAGAACCATCTTCATCATCATGAGCAAACTGACAGCACAATTAACATTAAAGGGCTTGAATGTATTTTCTAATCTTTTGAAGTTTACGAAATATAATCAAATCTCTATTCTAGTGTTCCTTTATGTTTCTCTGTATTAATTTTTAGAAACGTCCATTTTTACAACTTAAAAGTGTTTGTGTGCACGTGATTGTTTGTTAGTTTTGTGAAAGACAAACACAAACGTGTGCAGATCTTGTGTGTGTGTGTGTGTGTGTATGTGTGTGTGTGTGTGTGTGTGTGTGTGATCTGCAGGCTCATGACCCTGAGGTCAGTGCAGAAATATACTTTAAAGCGCATTATACACACTTAGCTATACAAAGGCTGCATCCAAAATCGCATACTTCCCTACTATATAGTAGGCGAACCTACTGATGACTACTAAGATTTTGAAGTGTGCATATGACGGACACTTTACTATCCCATGAGGCCACGGGAGAGGATTTGTGAATGGCAATGGCACGTGATAATGACAACAACGTCTAGATTACATTCATACTATATAAAACATACTCTTTAACCTAACCAAGTAATTACTTATTCAAAATAAGTACCTAAGTACCTAAAGAGTAAGTAAATAAGCTAAAGAGTAAGTGATTTCGGACGCAGCCCGAGTGTGTTTTATAACGGGCGTCCCTGGAGCACCTCGAGCCTCTTGTATGTGTGTGTTTGTAATGTTGTATGTAACTGCACTGTGTGTTTGTGGTTTTTAAATCATCAGGAGAGTCAATGTATGAGTGTGTGAGAGAGAAATTCAAATCTAGCGTGTGAAATCACGCGCACACGGGCCGTTTGACAGCAGAACGGCTGCCAAAGACACACAATTACCAACCCATCAAGATATAAACAACAAAAGAACAACATACAGAAGACTTACCTACTCACAGATGCTTTTCTATAACGTTTTTTTAATCGACATGTAAACTGATTATATATAGGAACAGTATGAGGTGGGAAATTCAGTCCGGTGGGATTCAGCGAGGAAGAATCAAGCCATACATGGACATGAACCGACAGACAAGAATAGCTGGATGACTTTATGGAAGGTGTTGGTGGCCATAGCAACTGAAGCAGACGTCTGTGCACTCGCGAACTTCAAAGTTGTTGTTTTTTTCTTCCCTTTTTTGGTTTATTAATGGTTAGTTTGAAAGAAATAGATCTAAGAACTGAGACTGCAAACATACTTCACACAAGTACGCGGATGCTTTGCCAACAATGTGGCCCATTGAACTTTTTGTGGCGGTAACAAACCTCAGTCCTCAAGGGGGCGATAGAGTTTGTGCCATTTATGAATCCAGTACTTGATCTGAATCTCACAAAGCAAACACACACCTATTCATCAAATAATCCTAATAAAATATAGAGCTGTCACAGCTTCCACAAAAATCTGAAGAAGCACACTGTTTTCAACATATTTGATCATAAGAAATGTTTCTTGAGCAGCAAATCTGCACATTAGAATGGGTGTGTTGTTATGAATGGGAGAAAACTGCAATGCGCAAAATGGCGGAATACTTCCCGCCTTCTAAGTAAAAGAGCCAATCGCTGATTTATAAAGTCATCACGTCACTGCAGCAACCGTTAGAGGCTCCGGTTCCCATAAAACCTGAGACTCGCGCATTGACTCGTCTAGCCTGAAAAACAAACTCTATTTCAACATAAGAAACAACATTTATGGGACAATTTGTTGCTGATTTGAAATGTGTTATTTAATTGTAAGTTCGCCAAGCAGTTTTTGAGATTTCAGGATTCCCCCATTTAAATAGATAGGACTTGGTCTTAGATGCCCGGAGGTGTTGCAAATATGGCCGCCGAGTGAACAGACTTTCCTTGAAAGGGACTTTGGTGTGTTCGACTTGTACTTGTGTCGAGTATGTTTCGGCTGTAATGCGTAAAAGCAGCTAGAAGTAGCGCAATGGACTTGGAAAGAGCCTCAAGACGTGTTTTAATGTGAAATAGTAACTTACAAACGCAACACTCGTGGCCTGAGACTCTGAAAAAAACAACAAGAGGCGACGCAAAAGAGCGTCGAACTCACACGAAAGCGGGTTTATACCAAAAATGTTGATCATGATCCAGCTGGGTTTGAGTGACGATGTTTGTACAGATGACGATGTAAATACTCAGTATGGCTTCTTTTTCTGTGTCACGTGCTTCTATTCACTGTGAGTTGTGGCTTCCATCAGTCATGTGACATGTGGTTTATCAGCTTAACGTTTGTATTATAATATATAATAGTCTATATGTGTAGCACAGATGACGTGTAAATACATGTGTTTATTAATGAATATGAATGTTATTGATCTTTATTAGGGCAATGAAGGGATTGATCTCTGATGAAAAATGAAGTGTATTTATAAGATTTGCTGTATGTGCGATATACTTTTGGAGAAGAGTTCTAGCAAATAAAGCTGTTATGATGAATAATAACTCACCTGTTCTGCTCATTTCAGCATTTAGTCATTGAAGAAATGACACAGGAACATGCTCATTTATGGATGGGCAGGAATAATTAATCTCTTTATTCACTGGAAATGATGTTACATCCAAGTTTTAAAGCATTAGTTTGTTTGAGAATGTCTTTAACTGTGATTTTTTTAATTTGAATGTGGTTCCAAACAGAATTCTAATTAGAATTCAAGTACAGTTTAAATGTAAGTGCAGTTTTTATTGAAACATTATTTCATTTCTTAGTATATACATTAATAATATGATCTCATTCACACCACATATGGGATATTTCAGAAACATCAAATGATCACTGTTTAAAATGCTACATATAAAAAAATCATAAAAAGTATTTATTATCTTTCTTTGCTTGGACAGTGGAAGCACACTTAATTTCCCAGAACGCACTCATTTATACTCTTTTTAAGGATCTTTTGTGTCTTTTGTTAGAAGATTCATCTGAAGATTTTAGTAGACTCGTTTGTCTTTCTTTTATCATTGCTTTATTATTCTGTGAGCTGTAAATTAAAGCTACAAACGATCTAAAAATATTCTGTTAGAAATCATCTCTTCCGCTCACATCCAGGAGCAGAAGGAGAGACGCTTCAGGATGAAGTTTCTGCTCTAGTCTGTCGGGTTTCGCTCCTTCTTCTTCCCGTCTCGTTTTGGTTTCTGTGAATCTGTGGAGAGACACACACACGAACATCATGAAAACACGTCCAGCTCGTGTTTCAGTCCAAAATCAAAAGAAAACACAAGAAATAATATTTTGCATTATTTTAGTATCATTGAGATACTATTACAGTTTTTATTAATAGTTTTCATTTTGATTTTAGTTAAAGTTTTGGTCATTTTAATATTAAATGTCTATATTTTTTTTAATTTGAGTGATTTTAGTACATCAAGTTAAACTGAATGATAATGAGAAATGTTGGCATCTAGCGGAAATAAAATAAGTTACATTTTTTATGTTTTATTTTATTCCAGTTAAGGTTCATTTTATTATTTTAATGATTTTAGCTTTAGTTATAACCATAATAACCCTGCTTTAAGAAAATGAAGCCTGTTTTATGCACATTAAAAGTGTTTTGCACTGTAACACTAATGTCAATTTAACCCCATATTCTCTTTGCTGTTAATTATGGATAATGCGTCTGAACGTGCTGCTTTTGAATAATTCTCATTATGATTCTCATAGTTTCTTATTTTTTATTTCATATTACAGTATTTTGTTTCATTGTGTAAATTAAAAATGACCATTTTAATTTAAATCAAAATGCTACTGTGATGTAAATATTTTACCATACAATATACATTCGAGTAATTTGTTTTTGCATGATAACAAGAAAATATGACACTGACAGAAAAATCACTTTTCATTGTAGTTTTAGTAATATTTTGAATTAGCTATTAATTTTTCAAAAAGGTATGATAATTTAGTTGAATTTTTAATAATTTGTATTATTAATATTATTTTTAAATATTCCTATTTAGG
>NC_090228.1:1812698-1817698 GCF_024489055.1 Chanodichthys erythropterus
ACTGCAGAAAACTTAATAAAAACAATTGTCTTCCTGTGTACTGTGATTAATTAACTAGGGAAGTATAGTGACTAAAATTTTACCCTATTCCCCTGTGATGTTTTGCCTTAAAGGATTAGTTCACTTCAGGATTAAAATTTCCTGATAATTTACTCTCCTCCATGTCCAAGATGTTCATGTCTTTCTTTCTTCAGTCAAAAAGAAGTGAAGGTTTTTTTGGAAAACATGTTTAATGTAAAAATGTTTTTTTTTGCAGTCCAATCAAACCATTTGATATTGCTTCTGGTTTATTTAATTTGAGCACATTGTTTAGCACATCTTTACGTAAGTTCTTGTACCTTGTATCTTGGTCTTGGGTTTGCCGCAGGGTTTGGTGGCGCTAACGGTGTTTGGACAGTTAGCGTCCATCAGCGCTCGCTTCAGCACACCGATGCGCGTCTTCATTCCCGTGGTCGAATCACACTCCCCCCATGCCTGGAAATCATACTTGCACTCACCTGCCCAAGACAAAATCCACAACTTTATTTCGGTGAGTTCACGTGCAATATAATCATCTGCAACAGAAGCTGCATTATAAATGCAAAACAAGCAAATATGAAATATAAATTTCTTGTCTCAATACACGTTCCTGGGTCTTATTGTGCAAGATTCATCAGTGCATGTTATACTGAAGAAATAAAAGTTTGTCTAAACGTTTTCAGTCCCTCTTATTTTTCAACCATCTGTCACACAGAGAAACTTTGCACCATGCATGCCATAACTCCAAGTTTAAAACCAAATTTTTTCTTGTTGGATATCCTGTTTCACTTGGAAATACATCAGAATATGGAAGTAAAATGGGTTGCAAACTTCACAAGGGAAAAGAAAACACAACCCAGACTATATTAAATACAGGTTCACTCGCAACGAGGTTGGTGTTGCTGCCGAAAGCACGAGGCCATCGAAATGCAATTTCAAACCATAAATAATTTAGGGACTGTGTTGGGCTCGGCTTTTGATGTCTAATGTAAAATCTGGTCCTGAAGTAAAACCAATTGCGAAACCCTGGTCTATGCTCTCATTCCTTCATTTTATCTCTTGTCTCATTTCATCTTTCATTCTTTCAGTCCATATGTTGGAGCGATTTCTCTCAGTCTGTGGCAGAATGGATGGGGGTTAAACTGCTTCAATCAAGCACAAAATTGTCTCTAATGACATATTTAAAGGCAGAGAGAATGTAATTACATGCAGCAGCCCTCGGGCTGAATGGCCGCTGTCCTGAAACAAGACCCTCAGAAACGAGGCCGGCGTGAAACAGCTCAGGAGAATAAATTCTGCACAAGACATCAGCATTTCAACACTAAACCACACTGACACGGCTGCTGAACTACACAGAAATACACAGAGGATTCATCACTCAACATTTAGTGTGATCATGTTTTATTAAGTCTGTGATTTCTGATGTTCTTTCAGAGCGAGACTGTCTTACACGTTCCCAGAGAGAGACTTCTTAGAGAAACACCCCACAGTTTCAGTGTTTGTTGATAGTTTATGTGCATACCTACAAATCCCGAGGGAAGGTGGCATATGCTCTCTCTCATACACACACACACACACACACACACTTCTGCCAGGTTGTTTCTGGCTCTCACTGCAGTCGTGTCATTTCTGAGGACAGAATTGTGCAAGAATCTCCATCTTGTTACTCCACAACACAGGCTTATTTACCCTGAGCCCTGTGTGTGTGTGGCTTCTCACCTCCAAACTGCTTTTTCCAGTTGCAGGGGATTTTGCAGCGCTGGGTTTTGATGGTCTGTTTGCAGTCAGTGCCGGTGCGTGTGCCCTCTCTGGTGCCCAGGCCGCAGTCACCCTCATTAGCCACACACACGCTCCACTGCCACTCGCCACAGTCCGATTTACGCTCTTTCTTACCTGTCAAAGTAGGAGCACACACAGTTTCATACTGCACCTTACAGTTATGTATGAGAGAGAAACTGTGTGTGTGTGTGTGTGGGTGGATACAGAGCTGCATAAGGTGATAAAATACAGTGAGGGGTTCTACAGAGCAATGGGGTTGCTATACTAGATACTATAGAGCAGTGTGAGGAAATATAGTATAGTGAAAAATATAGCACACTGAGAGGTAATATAGAGCAGCGAGGGGAATTTTAAATCAACCTGGGGTGATATAGAGAAATATGGGAAAATGCAGATTGTTTGTAGTGATATAGATCAGTATGGGGCAATACAGAGCGGTGTGGGGGACAGAGAAGTATGGGGTGATATACAGCAGTATTGGTAGATATATAGAAGTATAGGGTGATATAGAGCAGTATTGGGTGTTATAGAGCAGTAGGGGGGGTTATATAGAGAAGTATGGGATGATACAGAGCAGTATAGGGTGATATAGAGCTGTGTAGGGTGATATAGAGCAGTATAGGGTGATATAGAGTGGTGTGGGTGATATAGAGCTGTATAGGGTGATAAAGAGCTGTGTAGGGTTATATAGAGCAGTATAGAGTGATATAGAGCTGTGTAGGGTTATATAGAGCAGTATAGGGTGATATAGAGCTGTGTAGGGTTATATAGAGCAGTATAGAGTGATATAGAGCTGTGTAGGGTTATATAGAGCAGTATAGGGTGATATAGAGCAGTATAGGGTGATATAGAGCTGTATAGGGTGATAAAGAGCTGTGTAGGGTTATATAGAGCAGTATAGGGTGATATAGAGCAGTACAGGGTGATATAGAGCTGTATAGGGTGATATAGAGCTGTATAGGGTTATATAGAGCAGTATAGGGTGATATAGAGCTGTATAGGGTGATAAAGAGCTGTGTAGGGTTATATAGAGCAGTATAGGGTGATATAGAGCAGTATAGGGTGATATAGAGCTGTATAGGGTGATAAAGAGCTGTGTAGGGTTATATAGAGCAGTATAGGGTGATATAGAGCAGTACAGGGTGATATAGAGCTGTATAGGGTGATAAAGAGCTGTGTAGGGTTATATAGAGCAGTATAGAGTGATATAGAGCTGTGTAGGGTTATATAGAGCAGTATAGAGTGATATAGAGCTGTGTAGGGTTATATAGAGCAGTATAGGGTGATATAGAGCGGTGTGGGTGATATAGAGCAGTATAGGGTGATATAGAGCGGTGTGGGTGATATAGAGCTATATAGGGTGATATAGAGCTGTGTGGGTGATATAGAGCTGTATAGGGTGATATAGAGCGGTGTGGGTGATATAGAGCTGTATAGGGTGATATAGAGCGGTGTGGGTGATATAGAGCTGTATAGGGTGAAATAGAGCGGTGTGGGTGATATAGAGCAGTATAGGGTGATATAGAGCTGTGTAGGGTTATATAGAGCTGTGTAGGGTTATATAGAGCAGTATAGGGTGATATAGAGCTGTGTAGGGTTATATAGAGCAGTATAGGGTGATATAGAGCTGTGTAGGGTTATATAGAGCAGTATAGAGTGATATAGAGCTGTGTAGGGTTATATAGAGCAGTATAGGGTGATATAGAGCTGTGTAGGGTTATATAGAGCAGTATAGAGTGATATAGAGCTGTGTAGGGTTATATAGAGCTGTGTAGGGTTATATAGAGCAGTATAGGGTGATATAGAGCTGTGTAGGGTTATATAGAGCAGTATAGGGTGATATAGAGCTGTGTAGGGTTATATAGAGCAGTATAGAGTGATATAGAGCTGTCAAGGGTTATATAGAGCAGTATAGGGTGATATAGAGCGGTGTGGGTGATATAGAGCTATATAGGGTGATATAGAGCTGTGTGGGTGATATAGAGCTATATAGGGTGATATAGAGCTGTGTGGGTGATATAGAGCTGTATAGGGTGATATAGAGCGGTGTGGGTGATATAGAGCTGTATAGGGTGATATAGAGCGGTGTGGGTGATATAGAGCTGTATAGGGTGAAATAGAGCGGTGTGGGTGATATAGAGCAGTATAGGGTGATATAGAGCTGTGTAGGGTTATATAGAGCTGTGTAGGGTTATATAGAGCAGTATAGGGTGATATAGAGCTGTGTAGGGTTATATAGAGCAGTATAGGGTGATATAGAGCAGTATAGGGTGATATAGAGCTGTATAGGGTGATAAAGAGCTGTGTAGGGTTATATAGAGCAGTATAGGGTGATATAGAGCAGTACAGGGTGATATAGAGCTGTATAGGGTGATAAAGAGCTGTGTAGGGTTATATAGAGCAGTATAGAGTGATATAGAGCTGTGTAGGGTTATATAGAGCAGTATAGAGTGATATAGAGCTGTGTAGGGTTATATAGAGCAGTATAGGGTGATATAGAGCGGTGTGGGTGATATAGAGCAGTATAGGGTGATATAGAGCGGTGTGGGTGATATAGAGCTATATAGGGTGATATAGAGCTGTGTGGGTGATATAGAGCTGTATAGGGTGATATAGAGCGGTGTGGGTGATATAGAGCTGTATAGGGTGATATAGAGCGGTGTGGGTGATATAGAGCTGTATAGGATGAAATAGAGCGGTGTGGGTGATATAGAGCAGTATAGGGTGATATAGAGCTGTGTAGGGTTATATAGAGCTGTGTAGGGTTATATAGAGCAGTATAGGGTGATATAGAGCTGTGTAGGGTTATATAGAGCAGTATAGGGTGATATAGAGCTGTGTAGGGTTATATAGAGCAGTATAGAGTGATATAGAGCTGTGTAGGGTTATATAGAGCTGTGTAGGGTTATATAGAGCAGTATAGGGTTATATAGAGCAGTATAGGGTGATATAGAGCTGTGTAGGGTTATATAGAGCAGTATAGGGTGATATAGAGCTGTGTAGGGTTATATAGAGCAGTATAGAGTGATATAGAGCTGTCAAGGGTTATATAGAGCAGTATAGGGTGATATAGAGCGGTGTGGGTGATATAGAGCAGTATAGGGTGATATAGAGCGGTGTGGGTGATATAGAGCTATATAGGGTGATATAGAGCTGTGTGGGTGATATAGAGCTGTATAGGGTGATATAGAGCGGTGTGGGTG